>NW_022147053.1:0-3852 GCF_002938485.1 Sitophilus oryzae | reverse complement strand
TAGAAAATTTCCTGTGTAAAAGACACAAAAACAAAAACGAACGTTAATGGTAGGTTTATTAAAATTAACAAAACCGTCACACACATCGCTAGTTTGCATACAATATTGTTCGAAAGGTATTGAAAGTCATCAGTCGAAAAAATACAGTGTCAATCACACGAAAATCCGAAAAATTGTATTAGTTCAAAACACAATGTTTGGATCGAAAAAAAAGAAGGAAGAGAATATGGAGCAGGTTACTGGTGTACTGAGATTTAAGCCTATACCTGAAAGTCGTAAGTACAATGTTTTTTTTACGACCTGTAAAGCTTATTGTATTTGACCCTTACCTATGTCTGCATCTGCACCCAGGTTCCAGTTCTACCGGATCTATATCATTCTAACCTTTAATTTTCATTTAACTAAATTTTGTTTTGCATGAAGGAATCCGCGTTCATAAGTTTTGTAGTCTGTTAGGGAAATCTGATGTTTGCGTTTTGCCAAATCCTTATCACTTGATCCCGGGTGTTCTATTTATTTAGAGGTACCTTAAGGTTCATATTTATGACTATGAGGAAAATCATTACGAAATCTACATACTAGTAACTGATAGTCGAAACACAGTTACAGCCTTTCATCAAAACTGCCGCAGAGGGATTGCCTCATGCTATAAGTAAAATGATCGGCATTTAACAGATAATATTTTTAAGAAATAAAAAATGGCACTTTAACACTTAAAAAACAGTAAATACAACTTAGCAGCAGTTACAATTCCTTCTTTATTCCAATACTCTCCAATACTGATTTATTTGTATGCATCATTATGTTTTCGTTATCTGCCTACGCGACGTGGCTCTCAGCAATGCAATGCAGTTCCATATTAACTGCCATAATAAACATTTTAATGAACATTGCTTTCCATAAAATGAAAAATATACGAAATAATATACATGTACTGATTTCTTTCGAAAATGGACAACTATGAAACTATGATCCCTTCCCCGACACAAACGGTACATTGTGAGACAGGAAAATGTAGAGAGAAACAAGCCCTATAACATAGGATACAACATTTTAATGAACAGTGCTTTCCATAAAATGAATAAAATGAAAAATATACGAAATAATATACATGTACTTCTTTCGAAAATGGACAACTATGAAACTATGATCCCTTCCCCGACACAAACGGTACATTGTGAGACAGGAAATTGTAGAGAGAAACAAGCCCTATAACATAGGATACAACATTTTAATGAACAGTGCTTTCCATAAAATGAATAAAATGAAAAATATATATGGCAGGATCGATATTCAGTACGATCTACATCCATCAGTACCGGCACCACAGAGAGGTCGGTGGATTCGTTGGAACAGTTCTTTTGTGGTTTTAGAATTAGGTACTTGGATGAAAGCCTTGCTATGCCTGTGCTGTTTCTCCAGTGGACGGTTTGTTTTTCTTAATCCAAAGTTTTACTGCCCTACGGGTTATACATTTGGTTATTCACAGCACTTGCTATGGACCAAGATAGGATTCTTGCCTTGCTAGTTTGTCGGCTTTTTTGTTGCTTTGGATGCCACCTAAAATAATTTAATTTGGCTATTTTATAAATGCAGTTTTCTTAATAAGATTTTTTTTATATTATTATATTATTTTGTTATAGTAATAATTACTGGAACATTCAATGTACAATATTATAAAATCTTTCAATAGTTATTTGTGTAACTAGTGCAAAAAGGACATATTTGTTTCGAGTTCGAGACGAAGTCGTGAGCTGCAATCATTCTGAGCGCAACAAATATGCTTTTTGCACATGTTGCACACAACATATTTTCTAGGATCGAATTGAAATTCTTATTTAAATGTTTATTAAAAAGTTTTTACAGTAATTCACAGAATAATATAACCACTTACAATGACACTTTTATCGTGCACTAGTGTAAAAAGTTTGAGTTTTAATACAGTAGATAGTGTAAAAAGTAGCTACTTTTTGCACGATCGTAGAACAAAATTCTTACAGGATGTTTACAAACTATAATGCCTTAAGCTTTATTCAGAACTTCGCAATTAGTGGTTTCAATTACACTTTATACCTTTTAGTTTACAATTCACAATGTCTAAAAAACACAATTAAAATCAATTAATAATAGAAATTAAATTCAATTTAAATTAATTAATAATAACTTAATATAGAATATCCTAGCAACAGCTTCCAGTATCCAGTTGTATCCTTAGAGAAAGCCTAATATTTAGCTTATAAAACAATAAACTTTTGATGTCTACCCAAATTTTGTCTTGACGAATGATCAAAGGCCAAAATGACATTCGCCGCAAATTTTGAAGTATAATTAGTGGAAACGTTAAAGCTTCATTCAGAACCTCGAAATCAGTGGAATAAATTAGTAGTTTCAATTAGTCGTAGAAGTTTGTTCACCTAATTTTAATGTAAGCATTCAGAACTTCATAATTAGTGGTAGTAATTTTCAATTAGTGGAAACAGTTAACAAACTTTTGACTTTTCCACTAATTATACTTCAAAATTTATGAGAAATGTCATTTTGGCCTTTGATTATCACCAGTGAAGAAAAAATTTGGTTTGGCTTTCTTTATGGATACAACTGACTACCGGAAGCTGTTGCTGGGATATTTTATTAAATTTAATTGTGTTTTTTAGACATTGTGAATGATGGTAAACTAAAAAGTATAAAGTGTAATTGAAACCACTAATTTATTCCACTAAATGGGAGATTCTGAATGAAGCTTAAAAGTTTGTTAACTTTTTCCACTAATTGAAAATTCCTACCACTTATTTTGACGCTCTGAATGCTTATATTCAAATTAGAGGAACAAACTTCTACGCTATTTGAAACTACTAAGACCACTAGGCAATCAGAACATCAAAATTAGTGGCAGACATTTTCAATTATTAGAAAAAGTTATCAAACTTTTAACTTTTATACTAATTATACCTCAAAATTTGCGATGACTGTCATTTAAGCTTTTGATTGTCATCCGTCAAGAGAAAATATGGTTAGAAATCAAAAGTTGATTGTTTTATAAGCAAAATATTAGGCTTTTTCTATGGATACAACTGACTAACGCAAGCTGTTGCTAGGATATTCTATTAATTTTAATTGTGTTTTTTAAACATTGTGAATGATCATAAACTAAAAAGAATAAAGTGTAATTGAAACCACTAATTTATTCTACTAATTGCGAGGTTCTGAATGAAGCTTATTCATTTAGAGTGTTTTGATCTGATCAGTACTGGCAGTAGTGCTGTTCAAAAGAACAATAGGTATATTTCCGAGATCAGAATAGGCATCCTCGAATTTAGGACACTCTGTATATATTCAATTTATCAATTACACTTAAAATTATAAAAAAAAACTCTAGTAGTAGAATTGCCAATTATTAATATCATTAATATAAACGTTTTAGATTTGTTCCTGACAAAATGGCGAAGGAAACATTATTTATATTGCAGGAATGCATAATATAGTCACAAAATATAATTAGAGCTACTCAAAGCTATTATTATTTTTACTCCGGAAATATGATATCCTTCATATCTACAGCATGTCTCCGGATTGTCTTTACAAGAGGAAAAACTTATTATTTTGACATTTTGAGATAAATGCATTCTTCATAAAAAAATTTGATTGTTCTAAAACGGTTAATCCAGTTTAAACTTCCAAATATTCATACCGTTTTAGAGAAAATTAATAAAAACAACAAAAATATAGTTGAATTTTCCAAATCAAAAAATCAAAACGCCTTTCTACGCTAATATATAATTTCGTTTTCATTCTTTGGTAGATTGTTATTGATAGTATTTTAATTAACGTTAATATTTTTTGCTGTTTTAAAGT
>NW_022147052.1:0-6476 GCF_002938485.1 Sitophilus oryzae | reverse complement strand
ATCGATCGTTTTTGACCTATAAATATTTATGCGGATCGGAATTAGATGTAATACCTACCTGTCTCGAATAACTTAAGAAAGGAAAAACGTGAAATATGATGATATTATTCGTAAAGTTTGTAAGTATTTATTTGTTTAGATTTATCTTGATTGTTTGCTTATGGATTATAACTGATTATTCTGTTAAATTTTGATTAGTAGTAGAGTCCAGAAGTGTAAAAGAATAATAAGCAGATAAAACAAATAGTACAAAAATTAAGTTAGAAAATATACATTGTAGATTGTACGGGGAGGGAGAATTTAATTACCGTAACCTTGTAGATCTATTGTGTCCCCTTTTCTTGAGTTATAACTCATCAAACAGTCTCAGGGATTTAGCAAAAGCTAGTATCTCAAACGATTTTACGGGGGTTAGTTCTCCATCTCCGATATCAGTCGTACCAAAATTTATGACACGAATTATTGTCGTGTCGGCGCACTGAATAATGAGGTGTTCTGGTGTTTCTCCATTTTCTTCATAGAATCTGCATTAGCCATTGTTCCTTAGATTCAATCTACTGGGGTGTTCATTGGGGAGACAGTGTTCTGTTAAAAAAACGGTGGACAATCCAAAGATTGTTCTTACATGTTTCTTAATGTATTCTTTCTTCTTGTTTTTTTTTTTATTTAATGTATATTCTTTAATGTTTCTTACTGGTCATCTCCTGAAAAAAGGAAAAGAGGACGGCCTAGAAGATCATGGAATGAGGCCATCAGAAGGGCAATGAAGGACCGTAACTTGGAAAAGGAAGATGTTCTTGATTGTAACAGGTTACGGTTAGGCGTGGGGATGTGACGTTAGTCTAGGGTTGCCAACTTTCAAAATAAAAAATAATAGAGAACGAGAGGGTAAATATGGTAAAAAAGAGGCCAGATGAAACATTTTTGATACATCGCCCAAATATCTAGAATTTATCAAAAAGTTATGTCAACGGTATGCTATCTCTAGGTGTATCTAGGTTGATGGTCTTTCTTTCTTAAAAATATTTATATTCAAAACTTGTTAAAATAAAACAAACCAGTTTCAACAAAACTTTTTTTTCAAAACATAAGCCAACATAAGTAAACATAAAATAGTTAAACATGTTTATAGCTTCCACAAATATTTCTTGTACATAAATATTTCTTCATTTTCGTTTCTGTACAAACGAATGGGAGTAGTGAAATACATAGATTAACAATTTTTTAAAGCATTGTGGCAATAGACGAATATTTTTTAGATTTTGAGTTTGGTATGTAAAAAAGAGGACTTTTTCAATACGTGAGAGAAAAGAGGACAGTGAGATCAAAAAGAGGATTGTCCTCTGGAATAGAGGACGGTTGGCAACCCTGGAGTACAGGGGCGGATACAGCAATTTATTTTAGGGGGGGCCCAAATAAAAAGTAATGTATATGCATTCTAGGGTGCCATTTTTAAACCAAAAGCCGAATATTTAACCCAAATTACAGATTTTAGGGGGTGCCCGGGCCCCCCCCCTCTGTATCCGCCACTGCTGGAGTATTTATTTTAGTGTTATTTATTCTTTATATTAAATCTTTAGTTTTTATGTAAAAATTATATACAGGGTAAGTGTTAAAATAAGTGCAAATATTTTCAGGACTGGTAGATCTTGATAAAAGAATCATATTTTCTCTTTACTGTTTTCAAGTCCAAAATAACCGAGTTATTTTATTGTGAAAATTTCCTACAAAATTATTTTTACTTAAATTTTAAGAACCGGTGGATCTTTTCTGGGTTTTCTTTCTTTGTAAATTTAATCTACTACCTATGTTGCCATATTATCAACAAATTATGTTTTTTGACTAAAAACTAAAAGTATTCCCAAAAAATTTTTTTTTTCAAAAAATTCCAAATTTAAAAAAAAAAATTTTCGCCAAAAAAAATCGAGTTTCTGTGGTCGAAATACACTACCTCTTAGAATATTTGCACTTATTTAAGACTCATCCTGTATAATGCGTGAGTACTATAGTCTGTCCAACGAGAAGATCCTTGACAGTGATAGATGTGTCTGTCATTTTAATTTCAAAGTAGTTTATTTTATTTTACAAAGAAATAAGTTGGTACAACTGGAACGCATAGCTGGAAATTAATATATGTATTTAAAATTTGAATGACAAGTAACTTCAAAATATTGTGAAAAAACTGTATAAAACTGAAAAAATGTAATCGAGTTTTTTTATTTAATAAAAAACGGTATGTGTTAATACAATACAAACAAAAACAAGACACTACATACCAAAAAAATATAAAAAAGAACTATTTCTTACTTTCAAGCTTTATGAAACTTCCCGCATTTATGATTATATTTATCAATATAACTTATGTACACATACAAATTTATATTCCGCAGGAATAAATAAAACAAACTATTTTATTAATAATAACACTTACCAAATTTTATACCTCACAGGTTGATTAATTAACTTTAATCTTATTTTTTTTAAACCAGTACCTTTTGACATTATTTTTCTGCAGTACTAAAATCCATTATTTACCTATCGTGTGATGTCCATATTTTACAGCTACTCCAGTTTTTAGTATGGGTTTAGTATGGTCCTTCTACCATATTCGAGATACACTTATCTACGACGAGATGGTATACGAACTTTATTGATAGTAACTTTATTGGTGTATCTGTATAAGACTTTCTGCCTGGGCAGCGGGTATGAACCATAAACTGTGCTCTGGGTTCTACAGTTACTTTCACTCGATTTTTCCTCTACTTGACTTCAAAAGACACAAAACACACGTAATAACACGAATCAAAATGCATCATCTTCCAAAACGCAGGGTATTTGACAAAAGTTGTCACAAAATTATAACCTCTAATTTGGCAAGACTTTGACAAACGTCGAAAATCTAATGGCGAGTTCATACGCATCGGCGTCCGTTTGTCTTTCATCGTTCCTTCAAACCAATAAAATTGAAATACGATCTATCATTTTTGAAATAAACCAATAAAACTGGTTAAAAACAACAAGTGACGACGCATGACGAATTTATATTTAAACCCATCCATAGTTAACTTAAAAATTATTAGAAACTTTTTTTAGTAAAATAAATAGATTGGTATGGGACGTCATCTGCTTTTCTTCTGTCATCGTCTGTCGAAATCTTATCTGAGAAAAAAAACAGAGTATATTCTTGAAAAAGGTGTCATCTATATTTTGCCGCCCCTCCTGCGTCCATCATTGGATGACTCAAAACCTGGTCCCTTTAGATTTTACTAAAAAATGGAAAATATACATATATGTTGATTAGACTTTCCCTATCCGCCCCTGGCTATTCTTAAGAACAGAATATTTAATACGGCCGTAAAACAACTAGCTGGCACCACACAGGAACCGACCGACCAACCCCCAGGCCCGACCCTGCGCCCAGCTCTCCGTCCTGCGCCTCCCTCCCCGGCCCACGATCGCGCTGGCTCTGTCGCCGCCACCGATGCAGCCCGCAGCAGCAGCAGCAGGAACAGCGACAAACGCCAAGCAGGAGTGGCGCTCACAGAACGTGCCGAGTTGCCGAACTAGCCGCACGTCGCCACAGAACATCGCCAAGCGACGGTTCGTCGTCTTCTTCTTGTCACGTGTGGCAACGCCGCCGTCGCTCCGGTTTTTCTCTTCTTCCGATTCTTTCGCGAGAGAGGCTGGTTTCACGGCGTGTTATTGTTGTTTTGCAGGATATTATATGGACGAAGATGGAAGCGTTGTACCGTCGGAGCCGAACAAAGAGTTTGTTGTTAGTGGTTCTCACAGTTCGCGGATGTGAATTAGATCTGTTTTACGAAGGATTTGTGCATAGTATTTTTGATATTTGTGTGCCGGCAGTTGAGTAAAAGACGCAGTAGTTTGTATTTGGTTCTTTGTGGCCTGGACAGTCTTCGTTGTTTTCGAGGTGAGTTAAAAACAAACTTTTCTTGACTTAAATTCGACGATATACTTGTTATATTTACTATTTAACATACAAAAATAGTCCCATCTTAACTTTAAACCAAGAATTTGTGTACATAACCTAACCTTACCGGTTTATTCCACCAATTTCTTCTAAATTTTACTTTCTCACTTAAATACATTTTACAATAACATTCATAATTCATTTTTACCAAATATATCCGTAATCTACCCCAAAATAAAGGAAAAATCTACTGGAAATTAAAACCGGCATCATCGAACGAAACGTTATGTTTAAAAATACGTTAAACAAATGTCCTAAGTTTTTTATTGTTTGTTTTAGCATAATTCTATGGTTTTTAAGTATTCCAAGGAAATTTAAATGTTATTTTGTTAGTAAGCATATATAACAATTAGTTACATTCGACATTTAAACAATGAGGAAAATTACTCTTATGCCTTGTTAGTACCTACATAACTACCTACCTACCTTAACTTTTAAAACACCTTATTATCCTAGTTTAAGCTCAATGGTTTACTTTCTCGTATGAGGAAATATTGCGGTATATGTTTCATTGACTTGCTATTGTTTAATATGAAAATAAGAATTACCTACATAGTAATAATTGAAATCTATATTATTTATACATTTTATACAAGTCTGGTATGGTATTTGAGAAATGAGAACAAAGGTATTTTTACATTTTATTTATAATAAGTAAATAGTTTTTCCCTCGGTTTTTTCTAAATCATGATTTCGCTTTACAGAGGTAAATTTGTTGTATTTTTTTCTATTCTGAATATTTTGCATTTTTTTTCTCGGCTTTTGGATAATCTGATTTTAGCCACACTGCATATCAAGTGGTGTTTCATTGTTTATTCACTTAACACAACCTTGCTGGTTGCTAACTCTTGCTTGTTGTTTCCCAACTAGTAAACGTATTCGCAACAGTGGTTTTTACTGATATCTGATCCAATTTTACGGTAAATATCATAAAGAAATAACCTAGTTAATACATACATATTTAATTACATGTTAATATTTGTTTTTGTTTATACACATATCTACGTATTTCATTTCGTTAAGCAATATTTTTTAACTTCATTTAAATTATTTGATAATTTTAACAGCAGTACAATTTTAGATCTTTAAATTAACAAAAAAAAGCTATGTCATAATATTTGATCAACGACATATAATAAAAAAGGAATCTTTGTCATAATATGTGTTTAGTTAACCTCCAAATTGTGTAAATGCTAATTATTGGACAATATGACAAAAAGTAAACACATACTTCTATATTCGGAATGGCACAGATGTGTGTACTTATTATTTTTTAAATTAAAGTTTCACCTTGAAAAAATTATATAGTTTGGTATCTTATTATAATATTTCATAGATTTGACGTCCATGTTTTAAAGCCCTAAAATACCTAATAGGTATACATATAAAAAGATCATTACATCTCATGATTATGTTTAAAGCCCTGTCTACACATAACGTTTTACCGGTCAATCTTGCCTGTTCAGTCAAAATGTATTAAGTAAAAACTTGTGTGTAGTTGTAGACGACCGTCTTGAGAACTGCCGTCAGTTTTCTAGACGGTCTTCTGTTTTACCTGACAAGCAAAACGTTATGTGTAGACGGGGCTTTATGTGGTTTTACCTTCAAAAATTGATTGAATCAATGTTAAAATATTCTATGTTACGAATGTTTACATATTATTTTGTACCCTCTCGATATAAAATATGTAAACATGTTATAAAATGTTACCTCCTCAAATAATTGTAATGTAAACAATCATTGTATTCAACTAGTGTTTGGGAAATATAAACACCATTATATTTGAATTTATTATGATTTACATGATACCTATTTACTAGAATGATGAACTCCTAATTTAAGGTAGGATGAAATATCTTAAAAAATTTCTTGGTGTTCAAAAAAAATAAATTTAGAAGAACTTTTTAAGTATTTCTCTAGTTTGGAAAATAATTCCGTCAAAAATAATGTTTTACCATATTGAAGAGTAAAATCCATTTATTATTGGATTGGTAGATATAAATTATTAATGAAAAACGAATAAAAAAATATAAGAAATGTTTTATCACTATAAAAATTTAAATAAAATAATTATAATTCAGGTTGTATTGTATCTTGAAAGTAATGAATATTTCTATTATCTACCTAGTGTCGTTTTTATTTGTCCTTTATTTTATATTATTGTTATAGTTCATTCTAAAGATCGAAAAAAAAACGGCGTCGGAGACGGCTGGGGAATGGGAATCGATGATAATTTTGGCGAGGTTAAACCCTAGCCGTCATTACTTGGCCCATACTCTTTATTTTTTAATGTCGCTTACTGTCAGTTATTATTGAAAACGTAGACCATTATATATATTTAGGTCATAAAATCAAGCTGGGCAAGGAAAACCAAAATACGGAGATCAAACGCAGGATCCATTTGGCATGGGTAGCATTTGGAAATATGAGCGATATTTTCAAGGATAAAAAGGTGCCCATGAACCTAAAGAAAAAGGCTTACGAC
>NW_022147051.1:73119-77991 GCF_002938485.1 Sitophilus oryzae | reverse complement strand
TTTATGTTCATTTGTAATTCGGTTACCACAGATATAATATAAAATACTACTAATTTTTATCTCGATATATCGAAAAAGATAATTCGAATTAGTTAGTTTTAATTTACTATCGAATTAGTCGTATTATTTAATTCGAATTTTCCCAACACTATTATTAACCCAACATATTTGACCTTGTCAATTTTATACTGAAGTTTCTTTACATTAAATTTATAGTTGTATTTTGCTCTGTTTATTACCTCTTGTAATATTCTGTCATGATCTTCAGCATCTTTCCCTGCAATGATTAGATTATCAAAATATATTTGTACCCCTTGAAGGTCACCAAATATTTTTGTATTTGCCTTCTGTAGAACCTCTGGTGCTGATGATATTTCAAATGGCATTCCCTTAAAACGATACCTCCCAAATGGCTTTCCAAATGTGCATAAGTAGCTACTTGGTTCATCAAGCTCTATTTGATAGAATCCATCTTTCATGTCTAATACACTAAAGACTTCCTTTCCCGCTAGCCTATTGCACAATTCTTCAGGTGATGGTATTAAATACCTTTCTCTCCCTATATATAGGTTTAAATCTTTTGGATCCAGGCATACCCTCAATGATTTGTCTGGTTTTTCCACAATTACTAAATTTTGGCACCATTCTGTTGGTTCATTGACTTTTATTATTATGCCTTTCTTTTCCATAATTTCTAAGGTGTTTTTTAATTTGTGACTTACAGCTTCTGGAACTCTTCTTATTGGCTTAATAATCAGTTCAGGTTCTCCTACCAATTTAATTTTGTACTTACCTATCTTACCTAATCCTGTAAAAACATCTTTGTTCCTACTAACAAACTGTTCTTTCGTTTCTTTGCTTGTAATTTCATTAACTCTTTTTAATAAATTGAATTTTAGACAACTTTCTAGCCCTAAGATAGGTACTGCATTGTTTAGATCTACTACCAAAAAATCTACCTTGTTAACTTTTTTATTTAACTTACACTCTAAATTTACTGACCCTAACGGTTTAAATTTATTGCCACTGTATGACGTGAGAATTAACTTAGTTCCTTTTAAGTTTAAAGAATTGTTTTTGTTTAATTTCTGAAAGTGATTATAAGGTAAAGTATTACACTCTGCGCCTGTATCTAATTTAAATTGTATAAACTCTCTGTTTATTTTCAATTTTTGGTACCACTGAGTTTGTAAACTATTTATAGAACTATTAAGGTTTACTAACTGGCTTACCTTATCTAACTGACCTAATACCAATGTATCCAAATAAAATGTTTTTTCTTCTTCAATATCTTCTTGTTCCTGTGCTTTGACTTCATTTACTCTTTTCTTGTTTTTCACTCTTTCTACTGATTTCTTTTCTTGTGGTTCACTTCTTTCTTGTCTTGCTTTGTGACACATGGCTGCAAAATGATTCCTCTCCTTGCAAGCTGCACATTTCTTCCCATAAGCTGGACATTCTCTTATCTTGTGATTTTTCCCACATTTCTTAACAATTAAAGATTTCTTTCTTCACCATTGCAACTTCTACCTTTTCCTGTAGCCTTCTTGCATGACTTCTTCCTGCCTCTGAAGCTCGACAGTACTCAATTGATTTTGTTAATGTAAGATCCTTTTCACGTAACATTCTCTCTTGCAATAATGGATTATTTGTTACAATTACAATTCTGTCACGGATTAACCTTTCTTCTTGGTCCTGAAACTCACATAGTTTTGCTTGTACACATAGTTCTGTGAGAAAATGGTCAAAGTCTTCATCTGGTCTTTGTACTCTGCTAAAAAACTTAAAACTTTCGTTTATGATGTTCTGAGCACAATACTTCTCAAATTCTTCCAAAACCTTTGTGTAATCACTCTTATCTTCATTTGATAGCTTAAAGGTGTTAAAGACATCTAGAGCTTCTTCCCCAGCTATATTCATAAATATGGCAATTTTTCTATCATCTGCATTATTTTCTAGGCCCGTGGCTTTCATGTAGATATCAAACTGCTGCTTGAATTTCGTCCAATTCGCTTTTTCTCCATTGAGAATCAAACCTCGTGGTGGCTTTAAACTATTCAATGGCTTTTCTTTTCAAACTTTTTTGAATTATCTTTCAACAATTTGATTCTCTTCAGTTTTTACCTGACACCATGTTGTAACTAATACAGATTATGTTATTGAACAAGCTTTTATTAATAACTTTAATTATAACAAAATACGTTAAACATTCTCTAATGGTCAACCTTTATTTATTCCATCCTCAGGACACTGAAATGGAAATACATGTTACAGAAAAAAGGCTATAAAAGTCATCAAGTAGAAAGAACGTACTCAACGTTGTAAAAAACCTTCTCTAAAAACTACATTAAAAAATAGGCTTACAGGAAGCATTGAAACAGTAAATTTATTTATTTAGGAATATAAATACATAACTTTTATTTTGATTAATTGACTAACTCGAAGTAGCTAAATTCTATAATATTCAAATAATATTTAATAGCAATGGTTGTTAATATATATTATTAATACCTACTTATTTAATATCAGGTAATTTAAACACCTAGTAGCACATATATAATAACATGTTAGTAGGTATTAAAGTATTAAATTATTATTATTTTAGGCTCTCTAGGTTATGTCATGCAGATGTTCGATTTTGGGCTATATTCTCTATTAATATGATTTTTAAATAAATCTGTACACTGATAGTATATAATTTTAATGTTTTTCTTAACATCTGTCATAATTTTTTTTAAATAAATAATCATATTACTTACATTAGGAGCTTTGAAAAGTTTTGGGTTACTTTTCTTTCTTCGCTTTTTTTTTCATTGAGACATCCACTTCTACAGCCAGATACCGAGCTATTTCTATTGTATAGTTTTTTTTTCACAATGCTCATTGTTATACTGCTAAAAATTCAACAAATTAACTATAATTTTAGCAAAAACAAACTTAAACCGTATAATAACAATGAAAATATAGTATCCCTATCGATCGCAGTGCCTCTACTGTCAAACCGAGGAACCTGCTTAAAAGTGGGGACAGAAATTTCAAATATTCCCATTGCCGTTAAACCTCCTTTTTTAAGCCCTCCATATTTATTACAAACCACATACCGTATGATCGAGAAAAAACGGCGTCAGCGATGGCTATGGAATGAAGATCGCTGTCATTTTATATGTAAATTTATATGGGAAATGTCATCGATGTTCATTTCCCAGCCAACTGGACGCCGTTTTTTTTCGATCATACGGTACTTTCGGGTGTCGTGTTTAGTCTATTTCCAGCATTTGTGAAAAGCGTTTAAATGTGTGATATTGAAGAAGGGGTTAAGTGTGTTTAGTGTATAATACCTATAAACCCTGGTGAGTATGGGTTTCTAACGTATATCTTTTTGATTTAATACTCTTAAATTAATTTTAATTCCCTCAATCGTTATGTTTTGCATTATATTATGTACATATTGTTTAATTTTTTTCTGTGCCTACATTTCTTCGATTGCTTTTTTAGTCGTCTCTAAACTTTGTTTAATAAATACTTATAACTTTAACAAAGGGCTTGGGTACGTTATGTTTTGCATTATGTACATATTTTTAACTTTTTTTCTGTTTGCTTTGGAGCTTGTGCGCGCAAAAGTTGCCGCGCCCCAGTGGTTTTGACGCGTTTGGCGTTTGACAGATGATAGATGACTTTTACATTTAAGCGCTGTTTTTAGTAAAGTAATATCTTTTGATTTAATACTAAAATTTGTTCTTTTTTAATTCAGTACTTTTAAATTAATTTTCGTTCCCTCAATCGTTATGTTTTGCAGGTAATTATTGGGAAAACTGGAAATCGTCCGATTTTCACCAAAATTGGTATACACACTATTTTGAGGTCGCAGATTACGAATCTAAACTTTTTTTCGTGGCGGTCTCTTACCGTTTTTCAGAAAAACGGAAAATTATTTCAACATTGAATTTTTCCTTATTTCGGCTCTTATAAAGTAATAATTTCACTATATTTTCATTTATTATAGTTTATCTAAAAGCCACACTTAATTGAAGATAGAACAATGACCAAAATTTTACTGAAAAACACTTTTCTTAACTAAATACGCTCCATTAGTGGTGACGTAGTGTTGAGGCAGGTCAGTGTCGCAAAATCTAAACAAAGCGTGAATTAACCTACTATTAATCCGTTTTTTTCTCGTTTATTATTATTATATTATATTTAAATAAAATCAGAATTATTTAACAAACTCTTTATTTCTGTACGCTAGTCGAAAGGATGCTTACAAATTTTAACTTAAGAATAATCCTAACAAAAATACTCTTCGTCAGCACATCAGCGCAGCAGCCAGCTGCCTGCATGACGTAACGCCTGCATCAGCGAATTTATACTCGCCGCACAATTTTATAAAAGTAAACAATATAATATCGTCCGTAAAAGGCGTAGAATAATAATAAATGTAACATTATATTATTGTTTTCTTAAGGATAATTGTATTTTTCGTAATATAATAAAAAATTAAGAAAAATTATATTATTCCATTATATTCTTGCTTTGTTTGGATTTTGCGACATTTGACCTTCCGCTACATGACGTCACACTAATGGAGCGTATAACAAAGAAAATTGAGACTAGATCAAAGACCAGATGGAAGTTTGACATTTGATATATCCCTCTTTCTCTCTCCTATGTAATGAGAGAGACAAATATATTCTAGAACTAATCTAAAAATTTGAAAATTTACAACGTCGTCATATCTTCTATTTTTTCGGGTGATTAGGGATTTTAAATAAATTACCTATTATGAGATCGACAATAATTAAATATACCTACCTTTATCCACAAAGTTACGCGGAAGAGTTTTGATTGCATTGGTTTCAACTTCTATGCGGAGGG
>NW_022147051.1:41814-73111 GCF_002938485.1 Sitophilus oryzae | reverse complement strand
TATATATAGTTACAGTGTAGTTAGACGATTAGTTCTTAAAAAACTCTTGAAAAAGGCCTAACAAGCCGAAACATATATGTAGAGTTAAAGTTACTCTTATTAAAAGTTTTTTGAAACATCTAAAAGCGTGCTTTATTAAAATACTAATAATAACACACTTTTTCAGTTTCCAGGTCCCGGCCAAGGCAAAACTTTCGTCGGGACAAATTTTCTGATTCCTGGTTAATCCCGGCCAAACCGGGACGGTTGGGAACCCTAACATTACTACCCTATATAAACAATGTATGATTGTATATTTGTTAATTCTGCTTTCAGATTTAGCTAAAAAGGCTATAAATAAATAGTAGGATTATATTGACAGACATTTACTTAAATAAATTTAAGATAGTCAAGTATACTACAAGAAATAACAGTTCAGTTTAATATTTCCATCTAAATACTTCAAATAACCAATGTTTTCATTTGTATAAATATATTTGATTGATATAAATACATAGTACTAATTATTTATTAATTTGTGCAATATTTATTGGTAAATATGTTGTAGTTATTAACTGTATATTATGTATATTTCATGTAAACTATATCATTTTTAAAATACAAACCAAAAATCCGAGGAATAATTATGTTTTCCATGTATTCTACAACATATTTATTAATCCGTTATATCTAGCTAGCGTGACGTCATAAATCTCGCCCGCAGGCTGATCTTTTAATAGAAGGCACTGAGCAGATGCAAGTAAAGCTCCGTTCTCAGAACGACGGGCTTTAAGCCCCGTTCTCAGAACAGCGACTGTCGCCAGCGACACGTCAAGAGGACCAATGAGATTTGTACAAAATTCAAACAACTGTCAATTTTAAATTTAGTACAGTTCTCATTGGTTGTTTGAGATGTCAAACTGTGTCGCCCGCGACACGACGTTGTTCTGAGAACGGGGCTTAATGTGGAAACAATTGTCAAATTAGAAGAACCCAAGAATGTAAAAGCTTTACAGAAATTTTTAGGTATGACAAATTATCTAAGTAAATTTATACCTCATTACTCCGAAAGTACACAGGCACTAAGAGAATTGCTAAAAAAGGATGTTTTTGGCAATGGGATCAAGTACATTCAGAAGCTTTTAGAGAGTTAAAGAGAAAGCTTACTTACTATAGCTCCAACATTGGATATATTGAGAAAAGATAGTGACATCTTATTACAAACTGATAGTTCAAAAACAGGCATAGGTGCATGTTTGTTGCAAAATGGACAACCAGTATCATTTTATTCACGTTGTTTTACAGAAAACCAGCTGAGATGGGCACCTATAGAAAAAGAACTTTTTGCCATTTCAGCATCAGTGGAAAAATTTCATCATAATAATTTATTTATGGACGTAAAATTAATATTCAAACAGATCCTAAACCGGTAGCTATAGGGCTCTTGGTACTCGACTTACCAGCGTATTTTATGGTGCGGACGTGGTGCGGACGGCAACCAGAATTTCTGACCGGTGTTGTCAAGTTGTTTTCAATGTATCTGAACTCTTATTATTACATTGAAAACATTGAAATCAGTGAAATAGCGTTTATATTAAACTGTTAATAATGCACTGATGTTTTCGAAATCATTTACAGTTTATTTACTTTTATCTAATATAATAAATATTAATGAAAAATGACCTTCTAGTCTAGTATTAGTTAATTAGTTATTAGTGATTGCATAGACTACAAATGATCAAAAACAATTTTTTTATATTTTTATTTATAGACCTCATTTTTAAAAACAGTATATACAAAATACATAGACCATACATTATATAATATAGAGTAGTAAACTGCTAAATATATACCGTAAAATCGAATAAAAACGGCGTCAGCGATGGCTATGAAAGACGATAGTTTATTTGCTTTTATCTAATATAATAAATATTAATGAAAAATGACCTTCTAGTCTAGTATTAGTTAATTAGTTATTAGTGGTTGCATAGACTACAAATGATCAAAAACAATTTTTTTTATATTTTTATTTATAGACCTCATTTTTAAAAACAGTATATACAAAATACATAGACATACATTATATAATATAGAGTAGTAAACTGCTAAATATATACTGTAAAATCGAATAAAAACGGCGTCAGCGATGGCTATGAAATGACGATCGATAACATTTCGCCTATAATTTTACATATAAAATGACAGCGACCTTCATTTCATACCGGCGTGAAGATAGCCACGGTTTTCCATCCACGGTTTCAGAAAAATCCCAACCATAGTAAACATATGGCAACGACGCTTTTCATCCCATTTCAGCCACATCCACGGTTTTCGGTGTCGAAACGCCTCAATTAAAATATATCTACAGCGACACTTTTCTGTTGTTACAAATATTATTAAAGATTTAGAAGAATTATATAATAAATTAATAGAAATGGTCGAGTTTATATTTATATATAATGAACAATTATTTATGAGAGATATAGATTTAACTTTAAAAATCCTCTTAAAAATTTAAATTCTATCTAGTTCTTAGCAAAATTCGATACTAATTTATTAAAGGTTGTGCCACAGCGAGACCCTTTGGAAAAGATGTATAGGCGACTAGGGTACACTACCCTATACTCAAAACCATTTGCCGGTCTTTAGGGAAAGGGCCAGATTCAAAAAACCGATATTTAACATAAAATTAGACAGAAAAAAAATCGCCACCAATTTGTTAAAGGTTGTGCCACAACGAGGCCATCTGGAAACGATGTACAGATGACAAGGGTACACCACCCCGTATTCAAAATCATTTGCCGGTCCGTAGGAAAAGGGCCAAGTACAAAAAACCGCTGATTCTCCTAAAAATTAATAGAAAAAAAATTGTAGCTCATTTATTAAGGGTTGTGCCGCAACGAGACCATCTGGAAACGATGTACAGATGACAAGGGTATACCACCCGGTATGAAAAATCATTTGCCGGTCCGTAGGAAAAGGGCCAAGTTCAAAAAACCACTGTTTCTCTTGAAAATTAAGAGAAAAAAAAATTGTAGCTCATTTATTAAGGGTTGTGCCGCAACGAGACCACCTGGAAATGATGTACAGATGACAAGGGTACACCACCCCATATTCAAAACCATTTGCCGGTCCGTACGGAAAGGGCCAGAATCAAAAAACTGTCATTTTACCTAAAATTAGACAGAAAAAAAATCGCCGCCAGTTTGTTAAGGGTTGTGCTGCAACGAGACCATCTGGAAACGATGTACAGATGACAAGGGTACACCACCCCATATTCAAAACCATTTGCCGGTCCGTACGGAAAGGGCCAGAATCAAAAAACTGTCATTTTACCTAAAATTAGACAGAAAAAAAATCGCCGCCAGTTTGTTAAGGGTTGTGCTGCAACGAGACCATCTGGAAACGATGTACAGATGACAAGGGTACACCACCCCGTTTTCAAAATCATTTGCCGCTGCGTAGGAAAAGGGCCAAGTTCAAAAAACCGCTGTTTCTCTTGAAAATTAACAGAAAAAAAATTGTAGCTCATTTATTAAGGGTTGTGCCGTAACGAGACCACCTGGAAACGATGTACAGAAGACAAGGGTATACCACCCCGTATTCAAAATCATTTGCCGGTCCGCAGAGAAAGGGCCAGAATCAAAAAACTTCATTTTACCTAAAATTAGACAGAAAAAAAATCTCCGCCAATTTGTTAAGGGTTGTGCCGCAACGAGACCGTCTGGAAACGATGTACAGATGACAAGGGTACCCCACCCCGTATTCTAAATCATTTGCCGGTCCGTAGGGAAAGGGTCAAGTACAAAAAAAACGCTGTAAAAATTAACAGAAAAATAATTGTAGCTCATTTTTTTGTAGATCATTTACGTGAAAAAACGTCGAAAAAAAAATAAAACTGATTAAGTATTATGGAAATTCTTGTACAAGTAAGTAAAGTTATTTAAACTACCGTATGATCGAGAAAAAACGGCGTCAACAATGGCTATGAAACGAAGATCGCTGTCGTTTTATATGTAAATTTATATGGGAAATGTCATCGATCGTCATTTCCCAGCTAACTGGACGCCATTTTTTTTCGATCATACGGTATTTTTAACTTTTTTTCTGTTTGCTTTGGAGCTTGTGCGCGCAAAAGTTGCCGCGCCCCAGTGGTTTTGACGCGTTTGGCGTTTGACAGATGATAGATGACTTTTACATTTAAGCGCTGTTTTTAGTAAAGTAATATCTTTTGATTTAATACTAAAATTTGTTCTTTTTTAATTCAGTACTTTTAAATTAATTTTCGTTCCCTCAATCGTTATGTTTTGCAGGTAATTATTGGGAAAACTGGAAATCGTCCGATTTTCACCAAAATTGGTATACACACTATTTTGAGGTCGCAGATTACGAATCTAAACTTTTTTCGTGGCGGTCTCTTACCGTTTTTCAGAAAAACGGAAAATTATTTCAACATTGAATTTTTCCTTATTTCGGCCCTTATAAAGTAATAATTTCACTATATTTTCATTTATTATAGTTTATCTAAAAGCCACACTTAATTGAAGATAGAACAATGACCAAAATTTTACTGAAAAACACTTTTCTTAACTAAATACGCTCCATTAGTGGTGACGTCGTGTTGAGGCAGGTCAGTATCGCAAAATCTAAACAAAGCGTGAATTAACCTACTATTAATCCGTTTTTTTCTCGTTTATTATTATTATTATATTATATTTAAATAAAATCAGAATTATTTAACAAACTCTTTATTTCTGTACGTTAGTCGAGAGGATGCTTACAAATTTTAACTTAAGAATAATTCTAACAAAAATACTCTTCGTCAGCACATCAGCGCAGCGGCCAGCTGCCTGCATGACGTAACGCCTGCATCAGCGAATTTATACTCGCCGCACAATTTTATAAAAGTAAACAATATAATATCGTCCGTAAAAGGCGTAGAATAATAATAAATGTAACATTATATTATTGTTTTCTTAAGATAATTGTATTTTTCGTAATATAATAAAAAATTAAGAAAAATTATATTATTCCATTATATTCTTGCTTTGTTTGGATTTTGCGACATTTGACCTTCCGCTACATGACGTCACACTAATGGAGCGTATAACAAAGAAAATTGAGACTAGATCAAAAGACCAGATGGAAGTTTGACATTTGATATATCCCTCTTTCTCTCTCCTATGTAATGAGAGAGACAAATATATTCTAGAACTAATCTAAAAATTTGAAAATTTACAACGTCGTCATATCTTCTATTTTTTCGGGTGATTAGGGATTTTAAATAAATTACCTATTATGAGATCGACAATAATTAAATATACCTACCTTTATCCACAAAGTTACGCGGAAGAGTTTTGATTGCATTGGTTTCAACTTCTATGCGGAGGGGGTTAATCTTTTTTTTTTGTTATATTATATCTATAACCAAGAAGTTGCACGAAAGAGCTTTGATTGCATTGGTTTTAACTTCTTTGCGGAGGGGGTTAATCTTTTTTTGAAATAATACAACAGCAAAAGATTAACACCCTCCGCATGGAAGTTGTAACCAATGCAATCAAAACTCTTTTGTGTAACTTCGTGGTTATAAATAGTCATATCTCGTTGGTAAAATAACAATTATGGGAACGGGTCGTTCTTCTGGCAACCGCCTTTCGTAATCCCAGTATGAGCGAAAAAACACGCTAAATTTAGGTTTAGCATTGGCAACGTTGTTTTAAATGCCAGAAACCATATACGTATTGTTTACAAATATACCTACTCAGGGTTCCCTATTTAACCCCGTATGTAATTTCTGTGCCGTAAGAAAAAGACAACATAACCCAGCTCCATATTAAAACTATATACGTATTACTTTTTACAAATATACTCAGGGTTCCCTGTTTAACCCCGTGTGCAATTTCTGTGCCGTAAGAAAAAGACAACATAACCCAGCTCCATATTAAAACTGCATAAGTCTATTTCACCCGGATATGGATTGAACTGCGATTGCGCCAAACTCCGATTGATTGTTGTTTTAGTTCTGTTTGGATTACTTTTTATTTGTGCGCGTAAAAGAGTGATTTTGTTTAGTTTATTGTTTCCAACTATTTTTTGATATTTTTCCAACTCCATGATAATGTGTTATAAATAATAAAAATATAAATACAATTGAAGGTTAGGGGAAATGTCAGTCAACCACTTCACTTTAAAAACATCGACCAATGAAAACTTCTTCAGGTGAGGCATGCTCAGTTAAACGAATATCCGGGTGAAATAGACGTATGCAGAATTCCATATTGTTCTTTCACTGTTTGGGCTTCACTTTTTGGAGATTAGGCTGAGTATATTTGTAAAAAGTAATACGTATATGATTAAAACTGCATAAGTCTATTTCACCCGGATATGGATTGAACTGCGATTGCGCCAAACTCCGATTGATTGTTGTTTTAGTTCTGTTTGGATTACGGTAAAGGTGTGGATCCGGTGGCTGACCTTGAAGCCCATATTTGGTGCATTTGATCATCGATACTACGCAAGCGCTCATCGCACATCGATGTTGCCAAATTGCAGTTTATTTTCGAATTATTTGCAGTTGAAAATTTTCTTTTGAGTGTTAATCAATAATAATACAAATTCTCTAATTAATTTTATAATTTCAGATTTATCTTGATATCCAAACTTAAGGAATGATATATAAAATTGAATATATAAAATTGTAATATTAATAACATTTATTTATATATTTACATTAGAATTAAAAATTATCATTTACGGATTTTTTCTTAATGGTTTTAAACTTATTAGAATTATTTTATTTCTTTCAAGTTATTTAATTTCTAGTTATTTACAGACAACAATAGTTCTGATTATATGTATTGAAGTACTACCATGACGAGTCTTATAGAACAATATACGTCAATGGGAGATAGAGGTAACATTTTACCTATAATGTTACTAATATAATATACTTTGATTATAATGTTTGTATCATAATTTCTTAAAAATATCAAGTTAGTGGATTAATAGCAATTTTAGACATATATTTTATCGAAGAGTGTGGTGATAAGACTTTATATATACCTTATGTTTTAGATAACCTTTATGTTTTATCTTTTTCTCTTTAGAAGGGAGATGGTTTGTGTCGTAGAATACATTACAGTATTTAATATCGTGTAGTTTGATATTCTTTTCTTAATTTACTGTAATTTTTTGTTTCCTATAATGCCAAATCTTGACAATATGGTGAAGGTTGAGTTTTGATCTTATTAGTTTTATACCTGTGTTTATACAAGACCAAATTAAGACTTAGTTAATTTGTGATTTATATTAAGATCTTTCTTATAACATTTGTTATGTCTTAATTTTAATACTATATTATGCTTTGTCTGGAAAATAAATGTTAAATATCTTAATTTTGCATATCCTATTCCATGTTTCCATTAGGAAAAATATAGTTTATAAATCATATATGCTAAGAAAATCACATAAATTAGGTGTAAGAATAGAGAAATCTTAAGGTAGCAGAAAAATTAATGCAATATATGTATAAGCAGAATTAAACAAGGTAACTGTTAATGTTGCTGAAGCTGATTCTACACAATTTTAATTACGTAGTTTTGATGAAATGTTAAAAAAACTATTATGAACATGACATGAAGCTACAGCATTTAAAAATTAAAAAAAAAACTTTGACACATCCCTTTTAATTCCCCGAATTTTTAATAAAGCCCTTTTTAAACGTAGCATAATAATCCAGAGCAATTAGATTATGTTAAAATATCAAAAATATAGAAAGGAAACCAACTGTATTAAACTCTATACCTTTTAACACGTCAGCATTCTCCGAATGTCGCCTTTACTGTTTATAAAACCAATAATCTAAAGAATGATTATTTTACAGTTTAGTTTTAAGACGTATCGCGATGTATTAGCAACTGGGTCCTTATTATTTTATATTAAATGAATAAAAATGGCTATTAGAGACGAATTAAAGTCTATTGAAATCAATAAAACTTGGACGATCGTAAACAAACCCTTAAATAAAAATATAATAAGCTGCAAGTGGGTATTTACACCTAAAACTGATAAAAACGGTAATCCAATGAAATATAAGGCGCGTCTGGTTGCAAGAGGTTTCAGTCAAAAATATCCTGATGATTATCAGGAAACTTTTGCACCAGTTGCGCGTATTTCTTCTTTTCGATGTCTCTTGGCATTAGCTAATCAGCACAATCTTTTAGTCCATCAAAGGGACGTTAAAACTGCCTTTTTAAATGGGACATTAAATGAAGAAATATATATGGAAATACCGGAAGGCATAAAAGTAACATCAGATCATCAGGTATGTAAGTTAAACAAAACATTGTATGGTTTCAAACAAGCAGCAAGGTGTTGGTATGAACGGTTTGATATCATTTTAAAAGAAAAAGCGTTTTGTAGTTCAAAAATAGACCCTTGTATATATTTCTTAAATAAAAATGATGTAAAGAAAAACATTTATTTACTATTATATGTGGATGACATAATTCTAGTTACTGAAAATCTTCACACTATGCAAAATTTAAAAACTTATCTTGGTAACATTTTTGAAATGACTGATTTAAGCAATATTCAGTTTTTCCTAGGCATTGAAATTATTCAAACAGGATCTACAATTTCATTAAACCAAACTACATATTTAAAAAATGTTTTAGAAAAATTTAAAATGTCTAATTGCAATCCCATTAAAACTCCGTTGCCAACAGTGATAGATTACACAGCATTAATGTCAGAAGAACGTAATGTATGCCATGCTTTGTTGTGTATTTTACAGTTTAGTTTTAAGACGTATCTCGATGTATTAGCAACTGGGTCCTTATTATTTTTTATTAAATGAATAAAAGTTATTTCTCACTTCCCACAGTAAGTGAATTTTATTTAAATAATCCCAACAGATTATTTATAGGAATCTAGAGTTTTATTTCTATTTAATTTTATTGACTATGAAAATACATAATAAGCGTTCACGTGTTGTGCGAAATATTAAAATAATAATATAAATAATACCGCGTACTACGATTGAAAAAAAATAGCGACAGCGATGACTATGAAATGAAGATCGCTGTCATTTTATATGGGAAATGTCCTCAATCGTCATTTCCCAGCCAACTGGACGCCGTTTTTTCGATCATACGGTATATATTGACAAAAAAACATTGAAAAGCACATATTTGTTTTCTACTGAAAATAATTCCAAAATAACTTGCAATCTGGCAACATCGAAGATGTGCGCATGCGTAGTGTCTGTGACTATATGCAGCAAAAACTCGTTCCAAGGTCAGCCACCCGATCCACACCATTACCTGGATTACTTTTTATTTGTGCACGTAAAAGAGTGATTTTGTTTATTTTATTGTTTCCAACTATTTTTTGATATTTTTCCAACTCCATGATAATGTGTTATAAATAATAAAAATATAAATAAAATTGAAGGTTAGGTGAAATGTCAGTCAACCACTTCCCTTTAAAAACATCGACCAATAAAAACTTCTTCTTGTGAGGCATGCGCTGTTAATTGAATATCCGGGTAAAATAGACTTATGCAGAATTCCATATTGTTCTTTCACTGTTTGGGCTTCACTTTTTGGAGATTAGGCTGAGTATATTTGTAAATAATACGTATATACCAGAGACATAACCCAACATTTTCAGGTTGTTTACAAATTTGTGTTAGCAAATTTTCCTCTATTATGCATAGAATTGGTTAAAAAAGTAACAGAAAATAGCAATAACATCATTGCTTATTGAATACCTAACAAAATATGTGCTAGAAAACCTTAAAAATATGAGAAATTTAAATATTTCTGTGCACACATTTCTTCGATTGCTTTTTTAGTCATCTCTAAACTTTGCTTAATAAATACTTATAGCGTTAACAAAAGGCTTGGTGTACGTTATGTTTTGCATTATGTACATATTTTAAAAATTTTCTGTTGAGCTTGTGCATAAGTACTCCGCTGATTTTGACGTTTGCCTTTGGCGATGGTTCAACCTTCGATAACTTTTTAACAGTACTTATTAGTTAATTTTGATAAATTATTAAATAAATGGTGTGTGCTAATATTAACGTTTTTACATTACAAAGACCCTCTGATACGTGTAAATATTTTTAAAATTTTTCTGTTTACTTAGAAATAAAGCCTCATTTAGACGCTTAATTTTGGCGATGTTTGCCGATGGGGTTCAGCCTTCAACATACACATGGTGTTATAAAAAACTTTTAAATAAGGGATTACATTTATTTTTGTATCAGTCTTTAAGTGACAGTCGTTGTGACAACAGGTCCCCCGCTTGAGGCTTTAAATAGCTTAGTACTTATTAGTTAATAATAAATTGTTAATATATAGGTACTTACTTAATGCTGCTGCTGCTGCTGTGCCTATGGGTACGGGGTCACCAATTATGGGTGTTTGATGTTGGGGTTGTTCAACACTTCCAACTAAACACTTCTTAATTTAATAACAACTTTATTTTGACTTCAGTTATTATACATCGAGCAATAAACAACGAATCGCCAAGCGACATGGAGCATTGGAAGAAATCAAAAGTCTCTCTCTCTCTCTCTCTAACTTAAACAAAACTCTAGTTAATCCTAACCACAGATCATACCTAAAATCTGTCTCTAGACGTACCACAGACTTGGTAAATAGGGAGGGTAAGATCACATGACCCCACACACTCCCCCCCCCCTAGTGTTAACGACAGTGAAATATAAACTAAATGATTTATGTATACAAACTAAAATATGGTAAAAAAATACATTTGTTACAGCAATGAAATGGCAAAAGAAGAGCAATCATTAGCGATTATAAACCGAAAGTAAAAAAAATATTTCTTCGTTGAAGGCGCAAAAGTTACCTTCTTGTCTTTTCGAGAATACGTTCTTAAGGGCTGAGACTGTACACTGGCTGGCTGTCCGATGCAGAAGCACTAGCGCTGTAGCGATCTCGTCAGCAACCAAAAACGCGGGTTTTAATAACTCGATAGAGACGGTTTTGCTCTTTCCCTGTACCTCGATTTCAGAGACCCGATCTGTAACATGACGTAAAACTTTGTGTGGTCCAGAATAAGGCCGTTCTAATGCCTTTTTGGCCATATTACGTAAAAACACGTGCGTGCACTGATGTAGTTCTTTAAAATAGAATATTTTATTTTTATTTTTATATGCGGTCGGAACTGGACGAATTTCTCGCATGTATCCCGGAATTTTTCGATAAAGAAATTCGGATCCGGTGTTATGTCTTCTGGAAGGAAAAATTCACCCGGTAATCTTAAGGTGGTTTCGAATAAAAATTCAGCGGGAGAAGCACCGATATCGGTTCGAGTGTGTGCACGCAGTCTAAGCATGACAGTGGAAAGTTTGCGTACCCAATTACCTTCCACATGGCACATCAACGCGGCTTTAAACACACGATGCCATCGCTCTATTATTCCATTGGACTGAGGATGATACGGAGTCGTCCTAATACGCTGCGTTACCGATTAAGCTTAGTAACGCTTGGAACATTCGAGACTCGAATTGAGTGCCATGATCGGTCGTAATGTACTTTGGTGATCCATATCTGACAATCCATGTATCGAAAAAGGTTCGTGCGATAGTTTGACCCGATATATCTTTTATGGGTGTGGCTTCCACCCATCTCGAAAATCTATCTATCATAGTTAGACAGTACATATATCCCTCGTATTGGGGCAATGGACCGAAAATGTCAATATGTACTTGATCAAAACGGCCGTCTGGTGCAACAAAATGGTCTGGAAAAGATCTGACGTGTCTTGTGACTTTCGAGGCTTGACAATCTATACATGTCTTACACCAAGACCTGGCATTTTTATGCATATTTGGCCAGACATAGCGCTGTCTTATCAATCGGTCCGTGACTCTAGCACTAGGATGAGCAGAGTTGTGAATCATATGAAATACTCTCTGACGGAGAGATTTGGGGACATATGGCCGAATAGCCTCTGCAGATAATTCGCATTCAATTTGCACATTCTCATTGGCCCCATTGAATGCTTTTTAATTTTAATAGGATGAGCAGAGTTGTGAATCATATGAAAT
This sequence comes from Sitophilus oryzae, assembly GCF_002938485.1. Classification (NCBI taxonomy): domain Eukaryota; kingdom Metazoa; phylum Arthropoda; class Insecta; order Coleoptera; family Curculionidae; genus Sitophilus; species Sitophilus oryzae. The sequence goes on along the minus strand of NW_022147051.1, from coordinate 61,050 downwards.
ACTCTCTGACGGAGAGATTTGGGGACATATGGCCGAATAGCCTCTGCAGATAATTCGCATTCAATTTGCACATTCTCATTGGCCCCATTGAATGCTTTTTAATTTTAATGGGTGATCTGCAGAATTTTTAATTTCCACCAATTGTTCGTGTCGTGTCGACGGCTTGCTGTTGAGCTAGCTCGTTGAGGTCGAATTCAAGTGGTTTACGCAGAGTATCGATTCTTGAAAGAGAATCTGCCACCAAGTTTTCAGATCCAGACAAATGTATGAATTCCGTCGTGAATTCGGCAATGAATGAAAGCTGTCGAAGTTGACGTGGAGAAGCCTTGTCGCTGCGCTGCTTGAAAGCATAAATTAGCGGCTTATGGTCAGTATAGACCTTAAATGCTCGACCCTCCAGGAAATGCTTAATTGTATTATATATCGCGGTAAGTGCGCGATCATAAGCGCTGTACTTTGTTTGCGCAGGAGAAAATTTTTGCGAGAAGAAAGCCAGAGGTTCCCATACATCGCCAGTGGATTGTTCAAGAACAGCACCCATAAAAAGGTCCGATGCGTCAGTTAGTAACCTTATATCAGCATCGATGCGAGGATGAACTAGTAGCGTCGCGTTTGACAAGTCTAACTTGGCTTTCTCAAACGCTTGCTCGGCTTCTGAAGTCCACTGTATCTCCCTTTTGTCATTTTTGACAGCACCTTTCAAATATGAATTTAGAGGTTGATGCAGCATTGCTCAGATTACGACGGTAAAAATGCAACATGCCTAAAAATCGGCGTAGGGAAGCGACTGTTTTAGGTTTTTCATAAAACTGCCTCAACCCTCTCAGATGTGGGACGAATTCCCTTTGAATTAATGGTATAGCCCAAATAAGTAAGCTCATTAGCGGCAAAAACACATTTAGCGACATTAAGGCGAAGATGAAATTCCTTAAGTCCTGCAAATACCATTTCTAGGTGACATGAATGTTCCTCAGGTGATGATGACGCAACCAAAATATCATCAATATAGATGAATACAAAGTCAAGATCTCCCAGAGCACGGTTTATGTATCTTTGAAATGACTGGCTAGCATTACGCAGTCCGAATGTCATGAAGAGATACTCAAACAGTCCGAATGGTGTGATTATCGCAGTTTTTTCTACATCCTCGGGGGCCATTGGGATCTGATGATAGGCTTTTTTCAAAACCAAGGAAGAAAAAATGGATTTACCACTTAGACTAAGTGAACAGTCTTGTAAATGAGGAGTAGGGTATCTATCAGGTATTGTGATGGCGTTTCGGCGATAATCCCCACATATACGCCAGGTACCATCCTTTTTAAGAACCATTTGCGCAGGACTTGCCCACGGACTACTGGACGGGCGACAAATGCCTGCTTCCACCAGAGCATTAATCTCCGCTTTAGCGTGCTTCAGTTTATCTGCGTAAGCCTACGAGCACGTTCGGCGATTGGTGGTCCTGTGGTCAAAATATGGTGCAAAACATTTCGAATTTTAGGGGGTAATAATTTATCTGCCCCGGTAATCTCAGGAAATTTATGTAATAAATCAGAGACGGGAAGGTTGGGATTAAAACAATGCATAGAATGTATTTCTGCTACAGTGAAATTTCCAAGTGAAACACTTCCAGTCGCTTCATCGATAATACGACGCTTTTTTAAATCGACTAGTAAGTAAGCCATAATGTTTTAAAAGATCCGCACCGTTTATACCATAACGAGAATCAACAGCAGCAATATAAAAATTCCATTTAATTGGACGACGCAAACCGAGATCCAGTTCGCGACGGGATTCGCTATAGGTATCTATGGGCGCACGTTATTGCACGTTAGCTGCAAAAAGGTTATTCTTGGTAGGCGCGAGCTTAAATTTTGGATTTGCGGGAACTACAGAAACTTCGGCTCCCGAATCTACAAGAAAATGTTGCCCAGTCTTTCTATCTCGCAAGTGGAGACGACAAGACGCACTGGCAACCTCCGTCGCTGTCTCAATACGCGGAGGTGGTACTAGTTTTTTTTTAAAATTTGAGTATTCTTTACACCAACTTCGACAGGATGTCGGGTTGTCTGGAAATTTTTGGTGTGCATAGCACAAACTCGGTTTTTCCCTGGAATTGGATTTCTTACGCGCGCGAGAAGTACTGCGTGAACGCGATTTTTTTTCCAAAGCATCGACTTTAACTGTAAGATCCTGAACGCTTCTAATCAACGACTGAATGTCTGCTTGTGAAGCAGATGATTCCGCGCTGACCACATTTACTCGCGGCGAAAAAGATGCGCCAGAAAGGTCTGCCAATTGGTCGGCTAATTCGGCCATGGCGTCGAGCGTATTTGAGTTGGACATAACAATGCCACGATCTTGTTCGGGTAATTGTTCTAGAAAAAGCGATTTTAAAATGGAATCATCGACAGCATTATTTACATTAAGGTTTCTTAACCGGCTTAAAATTAGCGAGGGTTTACCGTCGATCAGCACTTGACTTTTTAAGAGCTGTCTTAACTTTGCCTCGTTAGACACAGCAAAAGTTTTAATTATACGCTCTTTGAGCTTGGTAAATATATCCGGAGGTTGCGGTGACGCTGCGATAATATCTTTGACGCTGCCCAGTACCTCCACATCAAGTGCAGCCAGCATAATGTCAGCCTTTGTTGATTCTCAAGTGATTCTGGCATTTCGAAGTGAAATTTCAACCTGCATAAACTATAATGCCGGATCAGCCCTAAGGAACGTTGGAATTTTAGGTGTACGATAGCTGTCTACACGAGAACCCGCTAAATTATCTGTCAGCATTTGTTCAAGTTGCTGAACGCGTCCCTGAGCTGTTTTTGACTCATCGATGATTGCTCTAATTTCTTCGTCTGTAAATGACATATTTATAAATTTAAATTAAATTAAATTAATCAAAGTCACAAGTAAAACTTATTAAAAATGTACAATAATTTACAAAATACAGCAAAATATCCTAATATTTGCAATAATATACGATTTAGGAACGCTTAATGTACTAGTAATTAGCTTAAATGCCAAAAAAATGTAAAAAAACTGTTCAAAGTTCGAAATTTTGTGTAAAAATGCAAAATTGACACTGCACGTGCCTGCTAACAGATGGCACTAGCGTCGGTTTGACAAAATAAAGAAATCTGCAAAATTTAAATTAACCCAAAATACAGGAAACTGTAAATTTTTACCGACATTGAATTACAGGAAACTGTAAAATTTAAAGACGTTGAATTACAGAAAACTGTAAAAACTTTAACATTTAGTTACAGAAAACTGTAAAAAATTTTACCGACAACAAATTACAGAAAACTGTACGCTGTCAATCACACCTTCACTCACCAGCACAAAAGATTCCTACCATTTATCGCTGTCAATCGGCGTTGATGATTGCGGCAGGGTGTGAAGACACAGCAGAAAAACCGCCAAATGTCCATCCAAAATTTGGGGTTAAGGTTTGGAGACTTCGGTGCTCCACTAGGCCTCCCACGTGTTGTCGATGCTCCCAAGGGGTCCAAATTTGGCGAAAATCACTGTACTTACAGCCTTGAATCCAAATATTGACCTCCAATAGCCGGGAAATGCCAAAATGGTTACCAGCTATATGGAAACCGGCAAGCACAACACTTCTTTCTTCGTTCGGGGTCACCAATTATGGGTACGGGGTCAATAATTATGGGTGTTTGATGCTGGGGTTGTTCAACACTTCCAACTAAACACTTCTTAATTTAATAACAACTTTATTTTGACTTCAGTTATTATACATCGAGCAATAAACAACGAGAGATCGCCAAGCGACATGGAGCATTGGAGGAAATCAAAAGTCATCTCTCTAACTTAAACAAAACCCTAGTTAATCCTAACCACAGATCATACCTAAAATCTGTCTCTAGACGTACCACAAACTTGGTAAATAGGGAGGGTAAGATCACATGACCCCACATGCCCTTGGATGAAGATAGCTATTATGGTAAGTAAATATTCTACGTTAATAAATGCTTTTTATTTTGATAAGGATAAATCAATGGTGAATGTGCTAATAAATTTTTTATTTTGATAAATCATTAAATCAATGGCGTTCCATAATTTTTACATTATTAAATCAATTTAATTAATTTAAACTTAACAAATACCTGTACAGGGGACACCGAGGGCGCGGGACTTGGAGTTAGGTATATGACATATGGTGATTGGTGTTTTTTATATGGTATTTGATTTGTATACGAACGTCGTTCATTGGATGATCTATACCTTTGAGACAGCTTAGGCCCCCTCTAGGTGTTTGGCGCCATAACCACAACGCCCCCCGCCTGAGGTATGAGACATTTTTGGTGATTGGTGGTTTTATTTGATATTTGACTTCTATGAGATCATCACTCACTACCTGATCTATACCTTTGAGACAACTTTAAATTGGGGCCCTCATATATAGACATGTAATATAAATAATTTTAAAAGCTCTTGTGGTCCTGTTGATTAAGGTGTTAGCTTGGCGATCGAGAGGACCATGGTTCAAATCCTATAGGGAACTTTTTTTATTAAATTTTACAGGTTGAAATCATACGTCATACGTCAGGCGTTACGGTGATGACGTCATACGTCTGGTTAAAGTAACTTATTCACAGGTGATGACGTCATACGTCTGGCGCCAGAATTCTTGGAATTCAGTGTCTGGAACGGAAGTGGCTGTCTGGCTCAAGTGTCGGAATGACTACTAATGGAGATAGTCAAATTTTATATTAGCGTGTAAAAGTTGTATAAAAAGGTGTAAAAGAATTATAAATACTGTATTTATATCCTTTAATATCATGATAATATAAAATTTGACTATCCATTTATTTCACTATTTTTGGTTAAGGGCACCCTTAGTTTTAATTGTCTTAAAATTAATAAGTATAATAATAATTTAAATCTCCCGCTCTTTCATAGTTCGTTCCTGTAGCCAACTAGAGGTCGCCAAAAGCGCAATCTCCGAACATTTTACTACGCGATTTACCACTCTCTATAACTTTCTCTATGCCTTTACCTATTAAAGGCTTATAAATAATATTCTGTCTGTATCTTTAATCTTTAGTGTATAATCAGTGGCAATAAATAGTTATTTAGTTTAAAATAGTGGAACATGGTTTTTGGGTTATCAAACTCATCAGACATATTAGCTATTTGGTGGGGTTGGTTTGTTTTTTAATAATTTACATTTGTTTAGCGTTAGTTAGTCTCTGGGGTAATTTTTTGGAGTAGTAATACAATGGTGCTGCTATGACACCTTATGGCTTCAAAAAGATGTTAAAGATGGCGGCCATATCCAAGATGTTAAAGATGGTGGCCATTTCCTGACCTATCCAGATTCGGATTGGTTTGGTTTGGTTTGGCCAGTGTTGCCAAATTTATATTTTTTCTATTTTTTTAATATTTTTGTTTTTTTTTGCCCCAGAGTATTTTTTGGGGGGGGGCCTGTGCCAAAGAAGTCTAAACAATGGGCCTGCGCAATGCAGCCTAACCAATTCCACCAAAAAATATACATAAATAATAATAAAAAAGTAAACATATTATTATAACAATATTATTTGCTTACCCCGTATATCGAATATAATCTTATGCAAGGCGCCCGCCCAGCCCAGCCGTTAAAAGTCCCAGTTCATTTAATTTCTGCGTCTCGTATGATAATTAAAAAGTGAAAGGCTACCGTTAAGTTTATTTATTTGCATAAGTAATTGGCTTTGTTAGGCTGGGCACACGCTGTGGGTTTTTTGCCGTTTCAATGCATCCGTTTTTATTGTCGCCCGACAACATATGCATTTAAATGAAAGACGATACACTATTGCAGAACCGGCGCTCTGTTATTGTATATGGCAGGCAGGGTTCGGAAGTAGTTAATTAAGACGTAATTTACCTGATTAACTACGTGTAGTTTCTCTTCAAAAACTACGTCTTTTCCCGTTCATTAACTACATGAAAACTACGTTAATAAACTATGTATTGATATTATGAATAATTTTCATTTGTATGAGGTGTAATAGAGATAACATGATGTAAATATTATATTTAAAGTCATATTTCTTCTGTTTTCTTAAATACATTATGTGTTTTTAAAGCTTCTTATTAAAACCTCACCTCAAACCAGAGGCGGATCGTGAATTTGTGGGGCCCTGGGCTGAAACTCCTTAGGGGCCTACCTAATTACTCAATTATAGCCATGTCAAAAAACATTGTAGTGACCCGCCATATTGGCAGCATTGTCATAAAATTTCCCCCTCAGTAGTAATCCATTTGTTTCTATAAAGTCTTGTAGAATATTAAATAAATGTAAGGCAGTATGACTACTAATTTTAATGAAGGCTACACATCTTTCATATACTTTTCCCCGAAAACAGTATCGTAATACAATAGCAAGTTGTGAGACAGATCATTGTGAGACAGATCTGGTGTAGAATCCATCACAGTTGAATAATATTTTGTGTCTTTGTGTGTTTTTAATAAGTACGATATTATCGGTTTTGGTGGCAGCTCCCGATATTCAATGTGTTCACGAATGAATGGATCGAACTCTGCCAATAGCTCCAGACTCCTCATAAAACTATCATTATGTGGAGAACCAAATACTTCCTCGGAACCTCTAAATGCTAAGCCTCTTATACTCAAAAATTTTACCACTACAATTACCCGATTTTGGACATTCTGATAATAATATATTTCTTTTCTTAATTACTCCTGAAGCTGCTTGCCTAAAACAGATTTATTTTCTTTTCAACCACACTAACATTGATTTCTTATGTTCATTAGAATTTTCGTGGGTTTCTAAACAAGTTCCTATGTGTTTCCAATCAGAAACTCCAGTCGTGTATTGAGAAGAGGTTTAAAAAAAAAGTTTGCAAGGCAAACAAAAAACAGCACAAACACTGGTTTATGTTATGTTAGCCAAGATCTTTCCAGTGATTGACCATTTTTAATTTTTTAGTGAAATGGCTATTTGAAAATGCTCTGTTTTGTTCCTTGTATTTCTTTATAGAAGCTGCATATATATTTTTTGGATTTTTATTTTGAAAGTCAGTCATTTTATGTGAGAGGATGTCATTAAATCATTATTTAGCAATTCTGGCCACAAGCCCACGTCAACATATTTCTCAAACTCAAAATTAATAGGTATTCTCTAAATCCGTGTCTCTGTCTCCGTGTTTGTGTTACCATCCTGTCGCTGAACACCAATATCGTTTTCCGTTTGATCAGATGGTTGCTGGTAGTCAAAACTTTGCACATTTTCATCATTTGTCTTTTTTTCTTGGTGTTGCGATTTGCTACTCCCTTCAAATAGATTCTCTTCAGATAAGATCCCTTCCTTGGCGCTTGTTGATGAATTTTCAGCGAGTTCGTCCTTGTTTTTATGTTTTGGTTTGAAAAAAGTCCCAATTTTTGCACATTTTTTTCTTTCTTTTTCTCAATCTAGCTGTAATTTGCGTTTCTCAGCTCCACTTTTATACTTTCAACCAGACATTATTGTAAATTAAGACTTTGATTTTTTTCTGAAAAGAAACAATGAACTTGATAGTTTTCTGATAAATAAACAGTGAACGAGATAATCGTTCCATTTGAATATGTGAATACTTTGTAATGAGTGCAGTAATTAAAAATTATGGTAGTTTTTTTTAATTTAGATTTTTTTTTAAATTCAAATTATCGCCTATTGTTTTTAGAGGGGTCTGGGGGCCCCTTGTAACCTCGGGTCCCTGGGCTGCAGCCCAAATAGCCCTTAGGTAGATCCGGCCCTGCCTCAAACGTTTGATATTTGAAAGTTACATACATAAGTTACATAAACTACATTAACTACATGTAATGTAGTTTATGTAGTTTTTAAAAGTAACATGTAATTTTCCGAACCCTGATGGCAGGGGCGATGGCAATAAGAACGGATGCGGTCCAACGGCACTGCAAAAACGCACATTGTGTCACCAGCCTTATAATTAATTCTTTAGATTCCATATTTCAAGTGCGTGAGAAACAAACAAATAAACAAGCTTAAACTTGTCCTAACCTACAGGGTTCGGAAGTAGTTAATTAAGAAGTAATTTATCTGATTAACTACGTGTAGTTTTTCTTCAAAAACTACGTCTTTTCCATTCATTAACTACATGAAAACTACGTTATTAAACTACCTATTAATATTATGAATAATTTTGCTTTGTATGAGGAGTATAAATATAATATGATGTGAATGGTTATATTTAAAACCATATTTCTTCTGTTTTCTTAAAAACATTATATGTTTTCTAAAGCTTTAAGTTATTATAACCTCACCTCAAACCTTTGACATTTGAAAGTTACATACATATGTTACATAAACTACACCCTCTACATAAACTACATTAACTACATGTAATGTAGTTTATGGAGTTTTTAAAAGTAACATGTAGTTTTCCGAACCCTGCTAACCTGTCTTTTCCTTTAGCCGAGAGTACCATTCTAAATAGTTGTATAAATTATATACTATTATTTATAGCATTTTATTTAAGCGAACGAAAAAGCTAACGTATAAATAGTTGATCTTAGTAATATTATTTTATCTATGATTCTTTTATTGAATACCACATCTTCAAAAAAAGTATTTTATATTATTAAAGTTATTTTATAGTTATAGTACAGAAATGAAAAAAAAGGTGTATATGGCGCCATCTGTCGGAGAAGCGAGCAACTAAAACCGCAACGTGTCAAGAAATCTGAAGACATTTTTTTGTTGTGGCGCCATCTCTTAATCAAGTCGACAAGTAAGCAAAGCAGACAATAGAATGTACTAGTAGATTGCAGAACCTTCCCGATAATTTTGGATTGTTCGCGAAACACTCGCCACAGCTATATAAAAGAGCGCGTTATCGGCCGTGGGGACAGTTGAAGTCTGAAGATAGTTGAAGTCTGAAGTTTGATAATACCGCGCTTTAAATTGTGAAATACCGTTAGAGTAATAGTAGTTGCATAAATTGTGTTGTAAATAGTATAAGTTGTGTGTACAGAGTGAGACAAATAAATTTGTTAAGTATTTTATCGTGAGTTTAAATTAGTGGACCCACGGAATCCGTAACAATTGGTGTCGAAAGTGCGAATCAAGAGGATTTTAAGAAGAAATTAAGTGGATTGGAAGATTTTTAGACCGAATTAGAGTATTTTTATGGTTGGTACAAGGGAGCAAGCGAAGAAAATGGAGGAAGTAGGCAAACTATTGGGCGATTTTATGGAGAATATGAGTGTAAGGTAGTTCATATGTCCATTTGGATGATGATGAACTACCACAATGGACAGATGTAAAATGACACTTGAATAGACACGTTTAAGAAGCAACTTGAATAGTATTTTGTTCCCTAAAATAAAATATATAAAAGAATACATTACATGGCGCTGCGGTAAAGAACCAGTGGAAAATAAATACAAAAATATCTCGACCATCAGTGGATGGATGGTAGCGAAATTTAAAAACGGTGCACGGAAAAAGAGAAAGCAGATCCACGAGTAAAACATTTTTAACAGAAGCCCACGGTGGAAATGGATTTTAGAGGCATTCCGCCGATGATTTTCGAGGGTAATCTATCGGAAAAATGGCAGTTCTGGAAGCAAAGATTCATCACTTATTTAAAAGCAACTTAGATTTATAAAAAGGATGACGCTACAAAGGTGGCACAGCTTTTAACTCTGATTGGTGAGGAAGGCATGAGAATATATAATACCTTTACCTACGAAAGTGATAATGAGGCGGAGACGTTCGATGTGGTTATTACAAAGTTTAACGAACATTTTAATCCGAAAAAGAATATAACATTCGAGCGTTTCAAATGTTTGTCATATAAACAGAAAGAAGGCCAAACCCTCGAACAATTCATAACAGAGTTAAAGTCACTAAGTTTATCGTGCGAATTGGGAAATCTGCGAGAAGAACTGGTCAGGGACATTTTGGTTTGCGGGATAAGAAGCCAATCGCTACGAGAGACACTGTTTCAGAGAGAAAATCTCACCTTGGAAAATGCAATCTCCATATGCCTGACGAAGGAATCTACCCAAGAACATAACAGACAAGTTTCAAATGGGTCATTCAGTCACCAAGTGGATGAGCTGAAAGTTGGATGGTAAGCAGGGGGTCGCCAGGTCAAACAACAGAACAGTAAACAAACACAGATGAGGTCTCGCACTCCACAAAGGACTTGTACTAAGTGTGGGACAAATCATAGCTTTGGATCATGCCCAGCATTTGGAAAAAATTGTCACAGGTGTGGTGGTGTTATTAATTAATGTTGTGTTATTATATTAATCATTTTTCTAAATGTTGTTTTAAATTTAAATATAATGCTAGCTCGCAGTCAAATTTTACAATGTTTCAAGACCAGCGGGGTCTCGTGCAAGTATCAGTAAGGCAGGTAACTTTAATAAGTCTAAAAATGAAACATGCTCAAAAAGAGTGCATTTTGTAAATACGGAGAGTAGTTGCAATTTTTCTTCAGTACCAAATAGTAATAGTTCTGACTATAGTGATACTCGCGATGACTTTCTTTTTGTAGATAGCATTGAACAACCAGCAATTTGTACCAGTGGAGGCTCTGACAACAGCTTGGGAGGCACCAGGAAGGTAACATTAAGTTTGAGTAAGGACGGTAATGACAGTCATCCGGTCCAATTTAAGATTGATACAGGTGCATCAGTCAACATCATTCCGGTGAAAATTTTAGAAAGTATAAGGTATAATCTGAATAAAATACATAAGTCTAATATAAAATTAACTTCTTATACAAATCATGCTTTGCCAACGATGTACAAGTGCGTCTTGTCATGCAAAAATAAAAATATAGGGTATAACCTTGAATTTCATGTAGTAGATATGGATAGTGTGCCAAACTATAAAGACTATTTGAGACTACCATATGTATGTATGTATGTAAATACAGAAATTTTCCAGAGGAAAATGCATGAAATTTTCTCTGATATAGAGGGTTGTGAACAATATATAGATGATATTTTAATTCATTCACAATCTATTAATGAACATAAACAAATTTTGGCAAAAGTCTTTGAGAGAGCTAGGGAATTTAATCTAAGATTTAATAAAAGTAAATGCAAAATCTTACAAACAGAAGTAAAATATATGGGTCACTATTTTTGTAAAGAGAGTATAAAACCAGATGAAACTAAGATTAAGGCTATAAAAGATATGCCGTCGCCGAAAAATAAAAAAGATTCACAAAGAATTCTTGGTATAATTACATATTTAGGCAAATTTTTAAAGAACATGTCTGATTTAACAGCTCCTCTCAGAGACTTACTCAAAAAAGACACTATATTTCACTGGGATAATAATTTAAAGGATGCCTTTACCAAAATAAAAGAGATTATGACCAAACCACCTATTTTAAGATTCTATGATATAAAAGAACATTCAGTTATTTCGGTAGACGCTTCTCAAGGGGGTTTAGGAGCGTGTCTCATGCAGGAAGGAAGACCGTGTGCGTACGCCCCGCGTTGCTTGACAGAAACACAAAAAAGATACTCTCAACTAGAAAAAGAGCTTTTGGCATGTTGGTTTGGAATCACTTATTTCTCTCAGTATGTTTTTGGCAAAAACTTTACAGTGGAAACGGACCATAAACCGCTCATAACAATCATTAAAAAACCTCTTCATTGCTGCCCACCAAGGCTTCAGAGAATGCTGCTACAACTTAAAAAGTATGATTTTAATTTAATTTACAAACCAGGTAAAAAACTTATTCTTGCAGATGCCTTAAGCAGAGCATATCTTAAAAATAATTTCGATGAAAACATAGATCTCGAAATCGAATCACAAATTTGTTTAATTTCGTTAAACTTAAATATCAGTGAAGAACGAAAAATAGAAATTAGAAATCTAACAGCTTCTGATTCTGAGCTTAAATTAGTTAAGAAGTATATTCTTGAAGGTTGGCCTTCAAAAATGAGGGATTGTACAGGTAATGTCAAATTTTATTATAAAATAAGATCGGAAATAACTTTAATGGATAATATGCTTTTTAAAGGGAATAAATTAATAGTACCAAAGGCTCTCCGCAAAGAAATTTTAAAGAAGCTTCATTATAGTCATTTAGGTATCAAAAAGTGCATTGACAGGGCTAAATTGTCTTATTATTGGCCAGGTATGAGAAAAGAAATCGAAGACATGGTGTTGGCTTGTTATATCTGTCAAAAACATCAGAAGTCTCAACCTTCTGAGCCTTTGGTGCCTCATAAGATTTGGAAGAGACCATGGAACAAAATAGCGGTAGATATATATCATTTTCAGGGTCAATCTTTTCTTCTTGTGGTGGATTACTACTCAAAATTTGTAGAGATCACTAATCTAAACAAAAATTTGTCAAGTAAGAACGTAGTCGAAAAATTAAAGAATATATTTTCTCGCTTTGGGATTCCTAATATTGTTATGTCAGATAATGGACCAGAATTTAAGAGCTTGGAATTTACTATGTTTGCAAAAATTGGGATTTTAAACACGTAACATCGAGTCCATTATTTGCGCAGTCCAATGGGAAAGTTGAAAGAGCAATCCAAGATGCAAAAAATATTTTGTCGAAATCGATTTTGAGTGGTAACGATCCATATTTAGCTATATTAGAATGGCGTAACACTCCACTAGATGGAGAGAATTCACCAGCAAATGTTTTATTTAATAGAAATATTCGTGGAATACTGCCAACTTCAGAAAAAAGGTTTAAAAAGACTACTTTTAATAAACAAAAATTAAACAATTTTATACATAAAAGTCAACAACAACAAAATTTTGATAGAAAAACAATAAATGCGCCTCCAAAATTCTCCAAAAATGATCTGGTATGGGTGCAGAGAAATACTAAGAGTCAATGGGTATTATTTTTAAAAAAGTAGGTCTTCGTTCTTATTTGGTTAAATTTAACAGCGGTGACAGTATTCCACGAAGAAATACTAGATTTATAAGATATCGAGCTTCAGAAAGTTCACAAGAAATGCGAACTAGTTCTTCTAGATTTAATTTTTCATCTTTTTATTCTCAGGAAAACTATCCAAATTATCAGTATATTAAAGTTATAGATAATTCAGAAGAAAATAATTTTGATGGTCTAGGGCAATTAAGTAATTCATCTAGGAGGGATTCTGTTAGTTCAGATAAAGATTCTTCTAACTCTGAAGAACACACTATAAAAAATTTAAGCAAGCTTGAAAATGTAGAGATTGTTGAGTTGGAGTGTAGTAATCCTAGTAGTTCTAACAAGGACTCTCAAAATTGTGAAGACGGTTTATATTCAGACAGCTCTGAAAACTCTACGGAAAGTTTCGACTCTCAACATGAGGATAACATAACTACAAATGTTAATTTTCCAATTACAACAAGAAGGGGTAGGACCGTAATTCCACCTAAGCGTTATAATGAGTTTGAATAGAGAATGGTAATAACCCTTCTGGTTGTTAAACAGAGCTTTTGAATAACAAACAGTCGTATTAGTAATAATTGTTAATGTTTATAATACCACACTACTTTAAAATATTTGTTCTCAATATTTTCAAAAGAAGGGGGATGTAAGGTAGTTCATATGTCCATTTGGATGATGATGAACTACCACAATGGACAGATGTAAAATGACACTTGAATAGACACGTTTAAGAAGCAACTTGAATATTATTTTGTACCCTAAAATAAAATATATAAAAGAATACATTACAATGAGAAGAGAGAAAGCTGAAGAACAAGAAAGACTACATAAAGATAAAGAAGAGGAAAAATTAGAACGACAACAAGAAAAACAAGAAGAACAAGAAAGACTACGTAAAGATAAGGAAGAGGAAAAATTACAACGACAACAAGAAAAACAAGAAGAACAGGACCGGCTTGGGAAAATTCTGGAAGGCTTAGAGGCGCGTCATCAGAAAGAAAGACAAGAGGAACAGGACCGGATCGAGAAAATTTTACAAGGTTTTGAAGTGCGCCGACAAGAAGAAAAACTCGAAGAGCAGGACCGTATCAAGAAAAGTTTCGAAAAAATGGAAAAAAAGCAACAAGCAATGTTGGAAGTACGTTGCCAGGAACAACAGAACCACTTCCAAGAAGCCGTAGATCTGGAGGAGCGCCTTCAGCAGAAGATAGAAAAGTTGGAGATGGACCTACAGAAGACCAAGGTACAAGTAAGGATACCTGGCGTTTCGGGAACTGCGAACCTTAAGGCCCCGACCTACGATGGACAAACAACATGGACAATGTACCACCGTCAGTTTGAAGCAGCCGCCGCTGCCAACGGATGGACCGACCAGGAAAAAGCCGCGGCACTTGTCATCGCGCTGCGTGGCCCTGCGCTGGAACTGCTACAAACTATTCCTGCAGCCCAACAGCAGGAGTATGAGACTTTGGTCGCTGCGCTGGACAGAAGATATTGCGACCAACATCGACGTCAACTTTACCAAGCCCAGATCAAGACACGCCTGCAGAGGTCCGGAGAGAGTCTGCAGGAATTTGAAGCAGACTTACGTCGGCTGGTGTACCTGGCATATCCAGAAGCACCGGAAGGCTTTAGGCAGGAACTCGCCGCCCAGTGTTTTATTAGCGGATTGAGGGACAACGAATTACAGAGGGCGCTGCAAATATCCCGATTTTCTACCAGCAGCGAAGCACTGGTCAGGGCGCTGGAAATTGACGCTGCTTTTAGCGCCATCCCTAGACCGAAGATAAGATCGGTAACGGTCGAGGAACAGCCCGAAAGCACTCACAGGGGTTTGGAGGAGATGTGTAAGAAAGTCGACAAACTATGTGAGCTACTAATAAACAAGGGAGTCAATAACAACCAGACGGAGAACCAGAGAAGATCCCAGGACATAAGGTGCTTTAGATGTGGCAGGAATGGCCACATCAAACGGGATTGCCGCGTTCAAATGCGATCCCGTTCACTATCGTAGAACACAGCACTCGTTCACTATCGTAGAACACAGCACTACTCTATCGTAGAACACAGCATGGATTATTTCAGTAAATGGCCAGAAGTTTTTGCCATTCCGAACCAAGAAGCATCGACTGTAGCTGAAGTATTAGTCAATAATGTCTTCAGTAGATTTGGAATTCCCTTAGAGCTTCACACTGACCAAGGAAGGAACTTCGAGTCAAGACTGTTCCAGAATATGTGTGATCTGCTTGGTATTCACAAGACTAGGACAACGGCTTTACATCCGCAGTCTGATGGGATGGTCGAAAGATTCAATAAGACCATTGAAGAACACCTCTCGAAAATGGTGGATGAACATCAAAGAGATTGGGATCAGCACATACCGCTATTCCTAATGGCGTATAGAAGTGCAGTTCACAACACCACCGGACTTTCACCATCGAAGATTTTATTTAGTCGTGAATTACGGTTGCCTTGTGACTTGGTGTTCGGATCACCAGACGACGGCACCACGAACGTAGAGGACTACGCGGATGAACCGAAGGAAGGGTTATTGGAAATTCATAAGGCCGTTAGAAGTAAGATTGCGCTAGCCAGTGACCGCATGAAAGCTCGTTACGACCTCAGAGCTAATTCTACGGGATTTCAACAGGACGATACGGTATGGTTATATAACCCGCAGCGCAAGAAAGGAAGATCTCCAAAGTTAACTCCAGCATGGGAAGGTCCTTATACAGTCATCAAGAGTGTTAGAAAACAATTTTTATTTTAATTCCATTGTTCAAAATACGTTGCGCCATCTATATGAGAAATGTTAAAGGTTATATGTAGAGTTACAGTTCATTGTAAGCCAATCTCTATAATCTATGCTTCATTAGTTTTTGTTTGTTTTTATTCATCTTTTACTTTGTTTAAATAAATAGTTAAAGCAAAAACTCCAGATTTAGTTTCCACACCCAATAGGTTATGGGCCCAGATAACAGAAGGTGTTTTACACTAGAACGTATTTGTTTGAAAAAGTAAAGAAGTTAAAACGACTAGGACGAACTTTTGCAGAAGATTGTTATAATTTTGTCACAAAATGGCCGAGGTGCAGTTAGCATTTGAAAAACTGGCAGGGAGGGAGAAGCAGATGATTACCAAGCAGATGACCAATCAAAAGAGTCAGAGAAGAAACGATGTGATGAAAAGGCTTTAGCAAAAATCTGTTTAATGATTAAACCTATAGCTTACACACATGTAAGGTCAGCCAAAACAGCAAAAGAAGCATGGGATAACTTACAGAAGGCTTATGAAGATCAAGGTTTGTCTAGGAGGTTGAGTCTCATACGAAGATTAGTTAGAATTAGATTAGAAAATTATTCTACTATGGAAGCTTATGTAAACGAGACGTTGTCTATAGCACAAAAATTAGCTGATATGGCACAACCAGTCGACGATAAAATTTTTTAGGTGTTTATAATGCTAAGTGGATTAACATCTGAATATGATCCGATGGTAATATCAATTGTAAATTCAAATTGTCAAGATCACAAGTATTTCGTCAAGGCAAGATTGATGCAAGATGACAAGTATGGCAAAGACAATAAGGAAAAACATGAGACCGCTTTATTTTCTAAGAAAAAGTTTCAAACAAAGAAGAACATAAAGTGTTTCAAATGTGGATTGTCAGGACATTACAAAAATCAATGTAAGAAGCCAGATGCAGAAGAAAGCAGACACAAGAGTCAAACAGAGACTTAAAAATGTAAAAACAGAATAAAGCTTTGCAAACTGTTCTTCAGAGAGATGAATCAGGAGATATACAACAAAATTGGTATATAGATTCAGGAGCAACGGCTCATATGACATTTCAGAGAGAGTTTCTCTACGATTTTCAAGAAAAATTAGAATCACAGGTCATTGTAGCGAACAATGAGAAAATGTCAAGTGAAGCGAAAGGAAAACTAAAGTAAACAACAACAAAGGGTTGGAGGAAAACAATAACAAACATTTACTACCATGGTATTGCGTGCAAATTTTAGTAATAGTAAGTAAAATGTTAGAAAAGGGGCACACAGTAGTATTTAGCTCAGAAGGTTGTCATATTTACGATTCAGAAAATTTCAAAGCTACTGGTGAAATTGTAGTTACAGCAAGCAATAAAAATGGACTCTATAAGTTTAGATTTAACTTATGGGAACAAGGGGCTTTATTTTAGACTAACAGTTACAAATCAAGACCTGGCATAAAAGGACTTGCTGAGACTATTGGACACACGGCACTGGTTTAATTTATGTCCAAAGGATTACAAGTATTTGAGTAATTTCAATTCGAAATATCTCAAGAACCATTAATCGGAGCGATTCTTTTTACCTAAGAGACTTTTTGTACGCGTAAAAAAACGTGGTAAATTTATATTTTTTTACTCGGTAGTTTTTTACAGGTACGGACGAAAAAGTTATTACACTTCAACCCAGTTTAAAAAGTATGTAGGTGGCGCCCTCTACATAAATTGGAATCATAGTTAAACATCCAAATCCAATTTCTCAAAAGAAAAAAAAAAAAAAAAAAAAATTTTCATCCAAATATTACGTTACTTCAGAAATTATTTTGGAAAAATCTAAATAAAAATGAAACTGTCTACACTCTGTATCTCGGAAACAAACCTTTGAACATACATTTTAATACTGAACTTTTTTACTTATTTTTATCTGCCAGGAATATGCTGCCGAAGTTTCCGGAATACAGTTCGGACCACCCTGTATATGAGTTATCACTGGAATATTTTTCTAAAAGAATGTACGCCACTTGGACTTTTTTTTTATCTTGTATAGGCGAAATCTAGTATAACGCTTTAAGGCCGATTTAAAAGTTGTCTCTTTATTTTTATCGATTTTTTTTTTAAATCAATTTATTTAACGCAATTTTTTTAATTTGCCTTGATCGAAATCTAATAGCAGCTTTAAAAATCTTAATTAGCATTAAGACTTGCGAAAGTTTTAAATATGCTCTCATTGATTCCTCATCAAAAAAATATGAAAAAAAAATCGATAATAAAATAAATTACACGTTATCTTTGCTACTTTTTCTGTTCTACAGGATGTTTAAACTTTTAAAAATTTGGTATTGTTGTTAATTATCTTATAATAGCATAATTTATTATTTCAAATTGTGTATGTTAAACTATATTAGTATATATATTTAATAACCAAGTAATTATTAGTTAGTAATATATAGTAAATAATAACATTACATAGTAATAATAATATTTAATAATAAAATTAAAAAAAAAAAAAAAAAAAAAAAAATTGATTTTATTTTAATTTATTCTTTTAAAAAAAAAATTGCGTTTATCTCTCAAGGAGGACTGAATTCAGACAAAATATCAAGATAACGCCTTTTAATTGGCATTTAAACGCCTACACATTTTGATATCAAAAGAAAAGTCAGTGGCGCAATATTCTTATTGACCTGAAAAAATGACCATTTCCAGTGAATTTAAATCTCACGTCTATGTATAGCATGGAATTTATGTAAAGAATGGAATGCGCTTACAAGGAGTTGCCTCTACGAATTTATGAAGAAAACATGAGCAAGTGTTCGTACTGTTTACTAGGAAAACAAAGCAGAAAGTCGTTTAACAAAACAGGAGGTAAGAGAGCTGAAAGAGTGCTTTAGCTAAAGATGCTAATACACACAGAACTTTATGTGGTCCTCTGGATAACAGAAAGAATCTTGGCTATGGTGCGAGACTATACTTTTTACGTTAATTGTACTGATTACAGATGACGATTAGAAAAATTTTTGCTTTTATTTTTTACTTGCAAAATCTTAAATTTCAGAAGCATAATTATTGTATAGTTTCAAGGAAATTCAGTTACTCTCGTTACAGTTTGAAACATCATAACTGGACAAACGGAGACTTTTAACAATGTGTATCCTTAGAGTGACTAATTAGGAGAACCGTAGTTACGGAGAATACTAACCGTGCAAACAACTGTAATAGTTTGAAGATCTCTCTTTTTGTATAATCCAAAGTTCAGATTTTGTCTCAGATCTACATTTCAACTCGGTTCTACAGTCCAAGGTTACACTACCCAAGATACAGATATTGTGATTATTATTCTCTGTCATCACTCACTTTTTAAAGTCCAGACCACATGTTAGACAGAAGTGAAGCAATCGTGGCAGAACACAATCGTGGAGCAGAAGGGAGGCAGGACTTTGCTCTCGCGTGGATCTCATATGCGCAAGCAGGCATTTTAATACTATGATCCAATATGTGTCCAGGCAGGGCCAATAAGTATCACTTGTTTATCTTCAAAAACAGTCACCCTATTGCTCTTCCATGTCT
>NW_022147051.1:0-35454 GCF_002938485.1 Sitophilus oryzae | reverse complement strand
CTCAATTGTACTTCGTTCAGTTACGTGACTTTATCAACATTTTAAACTTAAAACTTCTACACCAGTCCCATAACAGACTACCTTGGGTGGTAAATGCACATATGACCCATCTTACGGCGCAAACCTGGTCTCTCAAGGCTGGAACCCTGAACCGCATCGAGTCTTTCGAAATGTGGACTTTCCGGAGACTTTTACGTGTGCCATGGACCGCACATGCCACCAACGAAGAGTTTTAAGAACTGCAGGCTATGAACGAATACTTAATATAGTTAAAGAAAGGAAAGTGTCATACCTCGGCCATATCGCCTGGAACCAAATATTGTTCTAAGCTGATTGAAAATAGGACGGAGGAAAACAACATTCCTGGCTAAAAGACATACGGGATTGGTGTAACATCAGCGACGCAGCCACTATATTTCGAAGAGCCGAAAACGGCCTCTACGTGTATGAAGTACAGACAATAACGTCGACTTTAAAGCGCAGGAAGAAGAAAATTTATATTAAATGATGCCAGTCAAAAGTATAATTAATTTCAATATCAAATATCAAGCAGATGTTGTGTTGGAAAGATGTTGAATCTTGTTTTAATAATCGTATAAAAACAGGAACTATTGTCAATTATAGATCCTAAAATATTTTTAAAATTTTTTTTTTTTTTTTTTTTATAAAATAAAAAAAGACTAATTCTATTCTAAAAGTAAATGTTATATTTATGCAATTTATTAAAATACAGAATGAAGAATGGTGAAAACTGATATTGAACGCACCAACAAAGGTCTGTCATTGATCAACAAACTAAATTAAAGAATTGAACAAAGGAATACGTTGAAAATAAAATTTATCTAAATTGGAAGAGTTTCAGGAAAGAGATTCAGGGTGGACGCTTTATGAAATAATACATTAATAATTTCTGTCCTATCAATAACGTTAGCTATGTTGAAATGCCTGGTTATAAAAAATACGAAAGCGTTTTAAACATTCACAATAATGATCAGTATTGTTTCTTATACGCAATATTAGCCTATTTATATCCAGCACCTTTGAATAAACACCCTTAACGTGTCTCATCTTACCCTCATCCAAGTCAAATTTTAAAATATGATTTTTTTTTTTTTTTTTTTTTTATTTATGAATTGAAAAATTAATATTGTTTATAAATAATAAAAAAAAAAAAAAAAAAAAAAAAAAAAAAATAAGCAAAATATAATTTTCTACATCAATTTACTAATTAACTCAACTAAATGATGATGCGGTAAAAGAGACCGATTTAATGGACGGAGATAATTAAATAGTAAAATATTTTTTTTTTTTTTTTTTTTTTTTTTTTTTTTATTACTAATTTATCTAGATTGCTAAATAGACAAGTTGGTTCTACAAGGGTCCAAATAGTGCAGATATTTTAAGAAACATTACTCCGATTTGAATAATATTTTGAAAAATAAAATTAAAATTTTTCTTGACATTTCGGGAAATTTGAAAAAACTTTTCAGTGCCACTTGTTTATTCACCTGAGATTTCTCTAATGTGTATCTAAACCTTGCATTGTTGCAACCTCCTATGTTTTCCACATTCTACATAGTTCATTTATAATTCATAGAAAAATTTCTACTCTAAATTAAGAATGTTAAAATTTTATCATGTTATTAATATTTATTTGAAAAAAACACATTTTTTTTTTAATATTATTTTACTTACCCTTTCACTGAAAACTAAATGTTTATCGTAATTTAGAATTCAATATTTGTTTCTTTCATGTTTCTCTGTTTTATTTGAACCACTGATTTATAAAACACCTTGAAAAGCGCACTTTACTTTGAATACCGTCTCTGCTCTTACTTTTCAGACTACTTTCAATTTAAATACATGTTTTCCTCAACAATTTTAAATACCTATTTTATTTTTCATATTTTCGATGTATTTTGACAGACCGACCGTCACGCGTCGACCAAGAGTGCCACGTATGAACTGGTCCTTTGAGCCGCGCCGTCGTAGCGGGCTTGCGTCATACGACTATGTTAAGCAACGTTGCCGTAATTACAACAATTTCGATTCTGAAGTTGACGTCGTTTTCGGTACAAAAAATAAACAGAGAAACATGAAAGGAAACAAACAAACAGCTTCGATGCGATTCGTCGGGCTGTTTTCGATATGTTGAATTCTGAATTACGATAAACAATTAAGAAATTTCTTTGTGACCTTATCAATTATCAATTCATTTGTGTTTTGTTTCCTTTCATGTTTTCTGTTTTATTTTAAATTTTGTAAATTTGATTGCTTCGGTCGTTGAAATTGTTGAAACTGCGGCAACCTCGCATGACGCAAACTCGACACGGCGGCGCGAAAAAGGAGCAGTTACCAGTGAATCCAGTGATGCGTGGCTGTTTTGGCCGACGGATGGTTGAGTTGTTGACGGAATTGTCGAAATACATCGAAAAAAATAGCGAAAAACCCAAAAATACATTAAATTGTTGAGTGAAACATGTATTTTCTTAGAATGAAAGTAGTTCGTAAAGTGGCAGTAGAGACTAATAATTCTCAACATTTATTCATTCGAAGAATATTAGTAATGTGTAATGTGTGCTTTTCAAGGTGTTTTATTAAATCAGTGGTTCAAATTGTGATGACCTATTTGAAAATAATGTTAAGTTAAAATAGAACTGTTATTTTAGCAGTTTTTATAATAACACGTACAAGTAAAGCAGCACAATGAAGTATGTTTAGTTAGTGTGTCGAAAAAGAGAACTGTCGCTGTTACATCGATCTGTCATAAGTATCTTTTTTAATGTTGGTGGTTTTTTAATTTAACTTTAAACATTTAACTTTTAATTTATTTGTATGTAATAATATCACAATCTTAAATATGTAATGCATCTCTGCAAACTCCTCAAGTGTTGTGATTTTATTACTTACATTTAAACATATACTTCCTTGTCCATATGGCAACACAATGCGTCGAATTAACTGAAATCCGTGCTTGATCCGGGTAATTGAATGTAGTTGGCAATATCTGTTATAATTTACGATTATTTTTTAAATTTTAAGTTAAATAAAAAAAATCTTTCAATTTATTTAAAATGGTAAGAGAAAATATGTTATTTTATTAAAGTTAAAATATTTGTACTCATTTCTGGGACACCCTGTATAGTCAACAAAAATGGTTTGTAATCGTGTTTAAATAGTTTTCTTCGAAATGTACTTAAAACGACATATGATCGAACCTGAAATAATAAAACAAAAATTTTTTTTTTTTTTATTTAAATTCAAAAATTTTAAATAAAAAACTATATAAAAGAAATAGGTTATTGTAAGTTTCTTTCATGGTTAAAATTATAAAGGCATTCATTTACTTTTTGTTTGTTAAAATCTATTGTGGTTCATCTAAATTTAGTTATTACTGTTTACATGGTTTATTAAACACTTCATGGAAATTGGCTCTAAGTTGTGTACATTCAGTCCGTTCCCAAATGGAAAACACGAGAACCATACAGGTTTTAATAACGAGAAAACCTGTTATATATGTTTAGCAGAATTTTTACCGACCGATAGAAAAGTTAAATATCATTGCCATTTGACTGGCAACTATCGTGGATGTTGTCACTACACTTGTAACCTAAACTATACCTGAATCAATATAATTCCATGTTCCTTTCTATTCAGATATAATGTAATTTTTAATTGAGCCCTTAGTACTGAAATTCCTGGTTGAATTTCACTTCTTCCTGTGAATAAGGAATAATATATATTTCATTTACTAAGTATATTGATAACTTTATGACATTCCTTTCGTTTTCTAGGTCATTTCGTTTTATATTGCTGTGGTTTAGATAATGTATTCTTTAATATTAGTACGTTGATTTATTATTTATATTTATTTATTAACTTATGTACAGGTCAATGTACAGGTAGCATAAACTTAACTTAACGTGGACTTCACCTAACCTCCACTACGTTCCCGCGCTCTCACTGTTGCGTCCTTGTCCAATTCCACAGAGTAATAACCGCCTCATCTGTTACTATATACATATTACTTACATATTATAAACTAGTTAACAAATACGTTAATACAATCTATTCAAATGTACAATTATAGTCACTAAACCTAATTGGTGTTTTCTTAATTCTATGAGATCTTTTATCGTTAATTATAAAATTACAATTCTTTATTATTTTTGTTGCTTTCTTTGACTAGTATCTTTTATTAAATATATCTGGTTGCGCTCTATAACTGAACCATTACATAGCTTAATAAAAGTACGAGGCTTATGCGAGTTATTAATTATTTTCCCTGACACCCATTCTGATTTATCCTGCTTTTGTACTCTAACCTTATCTCCCTTTTTAAACTAAAACTGTTCGAATTTAACATGCTTATCCATATGTTTGTTTTGTCTATTTGTCTCTGTAATAAATTTTGTTTAATGACATTATTCTTGTATAATTTACATTATTTACGAAATTTAACAATACTAATAGTCCTTCTCTATTAATAAAATTTCTGAGTGGTGATGGTAGTTTGTTATCCACAGGAGTTGTTCTGTACTCTAACTGACATAGGTACCAAATCTTTTTCATTTTAATGCACAATATGATCAAATATCATTTTAATCAATTTGTAATATTAGTTTGAATAGTCCATCTCTAATAAAAACCTTCATGCTGACTGAAATAAAATCAACCAGAACATAGAGCTGCTGAATTTGATGACGTTTCACGAATCACGACATGTAATAGTCAGGGCCGGATTAAAACGCTTTCGCAGGCTGTTGTCAGAGTTATATTGGACAAGTATTTTATTATCTGATGAGTATGTGATTACAGACTTAGCGTAATACGTTATTTCGAAAAGTAAAGTTTGTATTGTATGAATACCACCACATAACATTTCATGCAGCGGTTTTTGCAGTGAAATGATGCAGATATCTATATGCGTGATAAAAATTTGATAGTGCTGAAATCATTAATTTAAAAATAAACTATTAATTAATTAAAGGTCAACTTTCTACCGAACCCTTGAGCTGCGTTTTACTGGTTGGCAAAAATCCGTGGTCATCCCTACACCTTTCTCAGAAGTTTTTATGGTCTGGGAAATTACGCGATTGCGTTGCTATAGATACACTCTAAAGTGTAACAGTTTACAATCCTGAATTTATTTTTTAGAGGCACGTTCTGCGGTTTGAGTTCACATTATCAAAATAAAAATGTTTTTTAATTTAAAATATTTATAACTATAGGTATATAAGTGCCTATCTAAATCGAATATTATAATAATAAAATTATGATTAAATTAGGTAGGTAATAAATGTTATTTAAGATGGGTTAATACAGTATTTAAAACCGGCTTGTCTATGCATTGTTTATATCTATTTATTTCTCTCCTTATTAATAATTTATTTTTATTTGTTCCGCTTTTAAAATTCGTATTTATGTGATATATTCATATTATGCGATGGTTAGAATTCAACTAAACCCTGACCTGCCCTGATTAAACCGGTAACGCCGCTACATTGACAGGTGTTACCCGCTAATAAAGGAATTTTTAGGTTAGCCACCGTTTCGCGGGCATTTTGGGAGTCAACCTTCTGGTTGATTTCTATTTTGTGCCTTTGAGGTCATAAACGACCCTACAATATAATTCTAATTGATAACTTTAACTATTACTGTTGGGAATTTTGATCATAAATTTATATAGCTTTCGCAGACGTCTGTCTATCTGAACAATGTAAGTTTAGGGCAGTGGCTTCGTCACTATTGAATATTGAATTAAGATATAAAGAGAATTGTACTGTACGCCTCTGCTTTTCTGTAGCTTTAATATTTATTTAAGGAACTGCAGACGAAGCTACATCTCTTTGCTAAAATACTGATACCATACTTCTTTTGCTAAACACTCTTTACTGGAAACCTTTTTGCTGAACACTCTTTTGCTTTTCCTCTTCAACTCTCTTTTTACTCTTCAACGCGTTATTATTTTTCACAGTTTTCCTCAGGGTAACTATTGTAATAAGTTTATCATAATTAAAGTTGGATATATTAAAAAACAACAGTATTTTGATAATTACACCCGAAAGACCCTCAATGACCTTGAAGGACACAACAAAGTGGCACTTTGGACAGGATACAGGATTAGGTTAGTCAGATAAGATTCAAGTTGGGTTAGATGACCAAAGGATTCAGGATTGGTTAGGCCGATTCAGGACAAGACGGGATAGTACGGGACAAAAGGATTCTCAAGGAGAAAAACTTAGGCTTTGGTGGTCAGAATACCGTTGGTAAAGTGATTGTATATTGTTTAGATTTTGTATCGAACGTTTTATATAACTTTTACTAGTATTTTTAACTCCGTTAAATTGCTACAAACTTTATAATTTTTAACTAAATTTAACAAAATTTATCATGAATACCAATTCGAATACTGATTCATTGTCGTTAGATTTTATTTAAGTTGATTCCTTTTCAGTTTTGCCAGCGGTGATAAAACAGTGCAATTTTTGGCAAATTAATGGTGCCAATGAGTTAATAAGTGAAAATCAAAAATTGCCTCTATTATATTTTATATTGTCAAAATCAATTACAACAAAGAGCAACTAACCTTTAACTTTGATCTTGGAATTTTACGACAAAGTTAAGATTTATATAAAGAGAGAAAACGTTATGTCCAATTAATAGAAGAACTAAATAACTGTAGACAGAATTCTAATGAATCCGTAGATGATTTCTTTCAACGTTTAGAAGTTTTATACCATCGTACGATTTCTTCTGCTCAGCAGAGTTGTCGAAACGATGCCGAATTACCAGGTAAAACTCAAACAATACGCGAATTAACTTTAAACAGATTCATTTACCATTCTAAACCAGAAATTTCACAAATGTTAAGATATAAAGTAAGATAAACTCAACAATTTGATGTTTTATTGCTTTAAAAATAATAATATTAAATATGTTAAAAATAATAAGCAACCAATACTGTAAATATGTCGTAACAATTTAGCATTTCTACAAATAATTGTATTAAGAACTATCCGCAATCTAATGTTACCGAGTTATTAACTTAAATTCTAATAAATCTAATAATCATAACTTTAATCATACATTTAATCAACCTTCTTCAAATAGTCAACATAACTTCAAACAATGCAAATATTTTCTTTTTTTTTTTTTTTATTTTTAGGACTTTACAATAAAATTCTTATTTTTTTTTTTTTTTTTTATTTAATATTTACAAATAAAAATTTAACAGGGTGTCAGATCAGAATCAAATACCTAATGAAGTATCGAATATTAGATCCGTAACAAATAATCAACTATCTTTAAACTCCCATGCTCCTCTGGCGGAGAAGACCCCTCTGGAGGAATCGATCAAAATGTTACAGGTCTTCGAAAACTAAAAATTCTTAGTGACGATAACAACTCTATATTTTAGAATTTAAGTCTGATTTTTCTAATAATAAAGATAAAAATATTTCGATTTTATTAGATACAGGTGCTAGTGTATCTTTAATCAAATTAGATAAGTTAAATCACAAAATTACTAAATTTTTCTAGCGAAAATTCTTACACGGTTTAATTTTAGATTCTCTATTATTAACGGCGGTAGTACTATTCATTAATAATGAATCATACATTGAAAATAAAGTTCCATATTCTTAATCAGAAAACAAACGTCCCTTATGACGGTCTGATCGGATACGACTTTATTAAATCACAAAACGCCCAAATTGATTTAAAAACAATTATTCTCTCTTGACTCGCTACCTTTTCCGCTACATCTAAAAATGAATATTAATCCTTATAATATGTTATCTTGTTTTAAAACCCCAGTACAAACTGTTATTGAGTTATTAAATTCTGATTTAAACAGAAGAATATTACTAATCTGAAGACTTTCGAAAGGTGTTACTTATCATAGCTTCTTCTGGGTCAATTCTAATAATGCTACAATTCTAAACACTAGAGTAACGGAATACAATTAAACCATTTTCGGTTTATTTGAATTAATAATATAAAACTCTTAATATCTTTACTAATTCAACAGATTTATTTATATGAAAATAAAATTATTAAATCAAAACAACAAATAAGACATTTTCGTCTTTGAGGAAAAAGAACAGATTTTAAATTTATGTACGGAATATAATGATATTTTTCACCTACCTGGCGATAAATTAACTTGTACGCGAACTATGAAACACAGAGCCAATTTCTAATCCAAAAACCAATATCACCAAAAACTTATAGATATCCGGAAATACATAAAGCTGAAGTAAATAATCAAATAGATAAAATGTTGAGACAAGGTATTATACAACCTTCGATTTCACCTTGGTCTGCACCTCTATGGATTGTTCCTAAAAAACAAGATGTATCTGGACAACAAAAATGGCGTGTAGTTGTCGATTACAGAGGATTAAATGGTATCACTGTAGGCGACGCGTTAAGTATACCTAACATAGGATGAATCAATTGAGTCTGATGATTTTTTACTACTTGATCTCACGTCTGGGTTCCATCAGATCCCAATGAACGAGAACGACAAAATGAAGACAGCATTCAGCACACCAACAGGGCATTATGAATTTAACCGTATGCCGTTCGGATTAAAAAATGCACCTGCATGTTTTCAGAGATTGATGAATACAGTTCTAAGCGGACTACAAGGGCTTCAGTGTTTTGTATACCTTGACGATATAATTATTTATGGCGCTTTTCTTGACGAGCACATATCACGTATTAAAAATATTTTGAAAAGGTGGGGATTAATAGCAAAATTACAACCTGATATGATAATGAGTTTTTACGAAAAGGAAATTGCCTATCTAGGTCATTATTTCCAGAAAATGATAAACAATCCCAGAAAAACAATACTGTATTCAATTTCCTGTACCTAAGTAAAAACCATAAGAATGTTTTTAGGTTTAGTAGGATACTGCAAATAAATTTAAATAACTTTTGCAAAGATAGCCAAACCGCTTACATCACTTTTAAAAAAGGATGTACCTTTTATATGGACTGATAAATGCCAAGTCTTTTTGACTTGTTTCCTCTTTTAACTACCAGTTCTCCAATACCCAGATTTTACGAAAGAGTTTATATTAACTATCGATGCCTCTAATTATGCCGTTGGGGCTATTCTAAGTCAAGGAGAAATAGGCAAAGATTTACCCATTTCTTATGCTAGTCGTACGCTGAATTCAGGTTTCTGGAAGGCCACAGAAAAAGAGTTACTTGCAATTGTCTATGGAATAAAACATTTTCGTTGCTATTTATATGGAAGGAAATTTACCGTAGTAACAGACCATAAACCTCTCACGTGGCTGTTTAATTGTAAGGACCCAGGAAGTAGATTAGTTCGTTGGAGACTTTTATTAGACGAATATGACTATCAGATTGTTTATAAACCAGGCAGAATAAACTCTAATGTAGATATATCACGAAATATCAACGTACTATAATATCTAAAGAACGACGATTATCAAAATTTTGACAAACTATATTATCAAACACTAAGTACCCCGAGCTTGACAAAACTCAAATTTATTTGATATTTACTGCTATTTATTTTTCTTCAGATCTGGACAGAAGAAATAATCCATTTACCAAAGATAATTTTGACTACAATATTAATCAGATATCTCCCTAGATTACACCTTCAATTTACTAAGGGAATAAAATCAAAATGATGCTGTTTTCATTTTGATATATTAAGCTATAAGGATGTATTTTATTCTCTACGTAACTTAAGAACTCAGTTAATAAAAGATGATATAGAAAACAATAAATTTACCTGACATTTCACTTTATTGTTTTGTTTAAAAAACTCCACTGCAAGAATAATTCATTTATTTATTTAAAGATTTTTAATATTAACGTGCATGTCATTAATAGAGAAAAGTATAAACCTGAGACTAGGGAAGAAATTGAACAAATATTCTGAAAATCACGGTCTAAATTAACTGAACCTTTCTGGTTACTAGAACTTATAAGATTAAATAGAACAATATGAAGAAGATATAAAAATATATTAAACGCTGTCCTTCGTGTCAAATAAATAAAACTAATTATAAACCAAATAAGGCCCCTATGGAAATTACATCCACCAACTGAGCAGCTGAAAGATTAGCGATGATATAGTTGGTCATTTACCCATTGAGGCCGACTAGATTTATTCTTAAATATTTAGGCGACCTAACTAAATACTCGTACGCTGTTCCAGTTCAAAATCACGAAGCGCATACTATAGCGAATGAACTCACTAAATTCATTGTACTGTTCGGAATACCAACTAAAATCCTTTCTGACCAGGGAAGTGATTTCATGTCCAAATTCATTAAAAACTTTTTTTTTTTTTTTTTTTTTTTGATTTTAACCAGTAGCCCATATCACCCTCAAACAAACGGTGCTCTTGAGCGATCGCATCTGCATAAAGAGACCTATTAAACATTGCCTCTCAAATAATAAACCAAAATATAATTAGGATAGAACTTCATTACAATGTTGCGTGCCCATATTCTATCTTCACACAAATTTTTCATGTAATTATTATTGTTAAAAAAATTATTTAAATTTGATGACGTTATATATACCAAATTTAATTATTCATACGGTGTAGCAACTTAACAGTTCCAAACCAAACTTAATTTAACACAGAGCCCAGCAACTGAAAATATAATTAAATAAAAAAAAAAAAAAAAAAAAAAAAAAAAAAAAATTAAAACGACTATTTATAAACCTAATGACCTAGTATATATATTAAATAAACAAGTTTCTCCAGGCTTAAACAAAGTATCCCCTAATTTTAAAGGCCCGTATAAAATAACAAAAGTACTTAATGAAAAAATGTTCAAATTCAAATTATGGGAAAAGACATATTATCTATCATACTAACATACTAAAACCTTTGTTTCAGATTAAATGTTGCCTTATTTTATACCTTATTGTATGTAATCTACCTGGATAAACGGGAATATATTATCATAAATTGGGAAATGCAAAGATATCCGGTTCTGAAATCATTCTTTTCACACTACAATTTATCTTATTAATGATAAACTAAATTCGTTCTCTCACGCATATTAAAAATCTTTTAAATTATGTCATAAGTAATGAAGATACAGGTCTCGATAATAATTTTGATATAATAATTTGAAAATTTTAATGGCACTTCATACGCTTTTAATCGATGGTTTGTATACTTGATGCAAAATTTTATGATCATGTAAAATAACTATTTACCGTTAATTACGAAACTCAACTTACTATGAAACAACAAGCAAATTCTAACACAAATACTATTCAAAGGGTACAATAACAATTCACAGTTTTAATTTAAACTAACAATTTTAAATATAAATGTTTTTAATCAATTAAACTGCAAGATATATATCACGTAGCGATGTGGGATCTATCAACTTGTACGAAGACCACCGAAGACGAATTCATATGCAAGCATCCTCAAATTATAAGAATTCAAGAACTTAACATAACCCCATTAGATCTTGAGCCAGTGAAGAGAACAAATTTAAAATTGGATGAACTGAACTTCGCTAATCACAAGCTTAACCAGTTGAACGATCTTTTAGACATACAATTAAAGAAACCATTTATTGTGCAACATTCACACTGGTACACTGTTGGACTATCAGCAATTGGTTCAATTGTAACGATCAACTCTACCCTTCTTGCCATATTCTAAATGGTGTGGGCTCTTTGGCACTACTGCTAAGAGATTACTATGCTGTACCAAGGAGCCCAGGGCCCTCTCTGAAGGCCCAATTCGAGCAAATATTGGAAGAAGCTGGAAGAAGTGGACTCATAAGTAATCATTCAGCCGTGGAACTTAAGTGGTCGACGCTCGACTAGAACACCATCGGTTCATATGGACTAATTAAAGACTAAAATGTTCAGTGTATTTTACTTTTTCTATTTATTTTCAAACTTTTACTCTTAGAATAGTGTAGTTATTGTGTGTGTTTATTGTTTAATTTGACGGTTACCTAATTTTTTGTTATGAAAAAAATTTTTCTTAACTTTGTCGCCCTTGGCCGTCGTCCGTCCGTTCGGCCCGTCAAAATACGGATAGGATTAAAACCATGCAAATGAATAGACTACCGCACATTAGCCCGTCACGGCACGGAACGGCGAGTCCGTCGACGGAACAGATTCCATCTCTCCGACTCTCCCCGTCAAACGATGGTCCGTGCCGGGACGGGCTGGTCAAGTGTACGCGGAGCCGGTCGGCCGGCGCTGGCCTGCACTAACTTATGGAAGCCTTTCGATCGCATATATGTTTTGCAATTATTTTGCAGTTGTTGTTAAGTCCGAGCTTGGTCTAAGAAAAAAATTAGGAAATTAAATCGTTAAATAAATGATGGGACTCTCCGCGTTCAGTCCGATGTTGATTAATGGGGTGAATGGCGACTTTTTTTCTTCTATTTCTTCTATAATAACTTCTTCATCAGAACTGCTGCGTACACATAGTGACTCTGTCACTGCTACATGTAAACTAAAACAAAAGATCTTCATAACATACGACGTGACGGCTTGCCGGTTTCTTCCGGCAAAGTGGGCGACCAAGCTCTCCGTCGCCTGCAGGCGACGGGCAGCTACGGTCCGTGCTGCGCCAAATGAGCGACGCTTTCTTAGGGGAGATGTTATAATCCGTCCTCATTTATCAAATTTGTAATAGTTTGAGGTGTCCATCTCTAATAAAACCTTCATGCCTTTGAACAAACGACCCTACAATATAATTCTAATTTATAACTTTAACTATTACCATTGGGGATTTTGATCATAAATTTATACAGCTTTCGCAGACGTCTGTCTATCTGAACAATGTAAGTTTAGTGCAGTGTCGTCCACTGCTCTGAATATTAGATTTAAGAACATGAAAATTGTACTGTACGCCTCTGGCATTTCTGTAGCTTAAATACTATTTAGGAACTGCAAGACAGGCCCTCACATCTCTTTTTGCTGAAACTATTTAGTCACATACTTCTTTTTGCTAAACACTCTTTTGCTGAAACCTTCTTTTGCTCAACACTCTTTTGCTTTTGCTCTTCAACTCTCTTTTTACTCTTCAACACGTTATTATTTTTCACAGTTTCCCTCAGGGTAACTATTGTAATTAGTTTATCATAATTAAAGTTAAGTTATATTAAAAAACAACAGTGTACATTAATTCCACACCCGAAAAGACCCTCAACAAGTTGGCCCTTCTGAAGAGGACCACAACACTGCTTTCTGCATCATATGTTTAAAACTCTGTATGCAACGCTCTACCATACCATTTGACTGTGCATGCGTTGGGCTTGATGTTATATGTTTTATACCCCAAGCATTCACAAAATCTTTAAATTCAGACTTCTCAATGGTTTCCATTATCTGATCTTAGATTTTAGAATTCACATATCTTGCAGAAAAAATGACTTTAACGATCTTATAGTATAAAAACTATCTATTTTCTAAAGTGATGTTCAATAATATTTGAAGGTATAAGAGGTTCCTTTGGATTACTGTGTCGAAAATTTAAACATGTATCACAATTTAAAATATATTTCTCAATATCACTATTGATATTAAGCCAATATAAAGATGTTCTTGCTCTTAACTGACATTTTGTACCATATGATTATGTATAATTTTAACATCTCTTGTTTAAGACTCTCTGGTACTATTACTTTTTGTCCTTTAAAGCAGAACAATATTTAATATTTCCTCTGTAATTCTGTAGTTCCTCTTTTAAGATTTTCTTTTTCTCAGGCCATCCATCTTTGACTATTTTTAGCAATTCTTTCAGTACTAATCTTTTTAGTTTCGGCTTGAAAATTTTTAATGACTTTCTTATCAGACATTGTAAATTTTGTCAATTAATTAATTTGTCCTTAATGAATTATAGATAAACAATCAGCCAATAGTAATTCTTTGCCTGGTTTGTACTGAATATCCAGATCATAATTTTGTAAACAATTGTATTCTGGTCTTGGACTAATGGTTTTTTAGCAATGCTAACCAATGGTTTGTGATCTGTTTCGACATTTATCTTTCTATAAATATTGACAAATCTTAAACAGCTGCAAATACTATTGCTGCCATCTCTTTCTCGATCTGAGCATATCCACTCTCACATTTTGTTAATGATCTGGAGGCATATATTACTACAGTAAGTGTTTTGCAGTATGCAACTCCTAATCCATTCTTTAGCTCTGAAAAAGTAATCGACATTAGGATTATACCGTTGCAGTGGGTGCACAGTAAATAAACCTGTTCTTTAGGTTTTAACTTTGCCATGTCTTGTTCAGCTCCCATAGTCTTTCTTTATTAATTGTCTTAAGTCAGCTGTTGACTCTGAAAGCTGTGGAATGAATTTTGATTCCCAGGAAACGTTCAACATCTTGTTTACATTTTGGTGGTGGCATTTCTACTATGCTCTTAATCTTGTCTGGATCTGGCCTGATTTTTGAAGAACCAATCACATGCCCTAAAAACTTGACCTCACTTTAAGTCTAAACGCACCATTTATTTTTGTTAAATTTTATGTTTATTTTTTTTTTTTTTTTTTTTTTTTTTTTTTTTTTTTTTTTTTTTTTTTTTTTTTATATACATATATATTATATTAAGTGTATTGAATATAAAGATGAAATCTCTTATGAAAAACCTCTGGTGCTGATGCTATGCCAAAAGGTAACCTTGAGAACATATATCTACCAAACGGAGTAGCAAAACAGCATAATTTCCTGCCTCATCTAATGATGAAACCACTATCTAAAATACTGAAACTTTTGCGTCATTTACTTGTGTTAATATTTCTTCAACTGTTGGTATTTGATAGAACTCACGTTTAATTACTTTATTAAGTTCAACCGGATCTAAACAAACACGAATTTTGCCATTAGGTTTCCTGACAACTACCATGGGATGAACCAGTCAGTTGGTCATTGTTGTTCAATTATTTTACAGACATTACCTATCTAATTCAGATTTAACTGTTTTAATTGACATTCAGATTTTCTTGCATTAAATACTACTGGTGTTGCGTCTTTATTAATTTTAATTAAAAAAAAAAAAAAAAAAAAATAAAATATGGAATATTTTTCGAAATTATTTTCTTTAACCTCATTAATTGCGTATCAATTTTAAAATTCATAACTTCGACTTCAGAATAGCTGAACATACTTTTGTCGTATCTACCACGTAAAAATCTAAACTAACTTTCCCTGATTTATTTTTTACATTCCCTAACAACGTAATTTTGCTAGATTTATTTCTTGTATCAAAGTATATAATTTTACTTTTAGATGGTTTCTAATTTAACATCAGACAATTTATCAAATTACAACATAAAAACTTATTAAAATAAAAAAAACTTTATATAAAATATTCCCCTTTTTGTCTATTTTGTAACTCTAACACCTCTGTCCAATCTTCCTTCTCGCTGGCTTTTCCCACTGTTTCCAACTCTTTAAATCGTCTTCATCATATCTTTATTTCTGGTTTCTGTGACCTCACTTCGTTAATCTCTGTTTTACATTTCATAATGATTCTTCTTATTACACTTGTTGCACACTTTTCCATACGCTGGACATTCATTTATCTTGTGCGAATTTCCACATCTGGTACACTGATTTAGAGTCTTTTTGTGGATTGTTCCATCATTTTTGCTTGAAGTGCTTGGCTTCTTATCATTTCTCTTTACTCTCTCTTTTTCTTTCTTATGTATCTTGTCCACTTGTACTGGTGCATCGGACTCAATTTCCTTGGTTCGGTTTAAAGTAATTAATACTCACGCGACGCAGATCAATACACTATTTAAATTTAAATCAACTTCTCTAGTAGCTTCTCTCTTAATTTATTGTCTGTAATACCACATACTATTCTGTCTTTGATCAAGGAGTTTCTTAGTTTCCCAAAATCACAAGTTGCAGATAATGCTTTTAAATCAGTTACATATGCGTCAAAACTTTCACCTGCTGTTTGATTTCTTGTAAAGAATTTATGTCTTTCAAACGTTAGATTGGTCTTAGGCACAAAATATCCATTAAACTTTGTAATGAGATTGTCGTATAGCTCTGTTTTAACTCAGATAATTATCTCTGTCATCACTTCCCCATACGGTGTAATGTGGGTGCATTTTCTATTCTCGTCTGCAGCAATCCCTGATGCGTTTACAAATATCTCGAAGTTTTGTTTGAACTTAGGCCACAGGTGAGCCGCATTACCTTGTCTAACATCAAAACTTGGCGGTTTCATTCCATTATTTGTTTTTCTTATTGGTTTTTCCGACTGCTTAATACATTGTGATATTAATTACACGTTGATTATTATTTATTTAACTTGAATAGATTAATACGCTGACAACTTAACGTGGACTTCACCTAACCTCCACTACGTTCCCGCGCTCTCAGGGTGCAGCCACACTATCCCAAAAACGGCGTATCGGCGTAACGGCGTAATGACCTAGAATAGATTTCCAGTAATTCTATGATCATCTCAAATTTTATGTCCATTCATCATCAAAATTTCAGCCAATAGAATTACTGGAAATCGGTTCAAGGTCGTTACGCCGTTTTTAGGTTAGTGTGGCTGCACCCTCACTGTTGCGTCCATAAAATAATTAACTGAAATTCAACTCTGTGTTAAATCGTATAAACACGATACGCCACCGAAAGCTTTCGTTGTCGTCTGGAGAACTAATTTTCTAATTGACAGGTTGACATGATGGCTTAATTTTCATTTCCGTTTCAGGTTATTCAATATGGCAGGCCTCTTTCTGTTAAATACGTATTTTCTTTTTCATAAATAAAACCAAAATAACAGTAAGAACAACGTGACTAAATAAATATAAAATATGATTGTATTGTTTCAATACCAATTAGTTAGTTATGCGCACAACGTAAATTGAATTAAGGTATAAGCGCGACACAGTAATTGTAAATAAACACACATTCGCAAACTTCAAGGACAGAAAGCGGACACAGGAACATGAAAACAGGAGCCTTATACAAAACAACGAAAACAGAAAAACAGATTTTTTATACAAAATTAACAATGTAAACTTCAATGGTATGAAATATAAATAAACTGTTTAAAGCGTCCATTGATAGAACAACCGTCAATGCCAAGAGACTTTTAGGCGGATAACATAATCAGATTCGGTCAGGTTGTTGTTAACGCTGTTAATAAAGTGCACTAATTATTATAGTTAAAAATGATCTTACCTTGCCAAGTGTTCCATTTCAAAAATCTGTCGATCAAAGAGGTTATAACACCATTTTCTTATCTAAAAATAAAAACAATTTTTTAAAAATTTTTTAGAAATGAATGTTTTTAATACCACACAAACATCATTTTCTCAAGTTCTTCATGTAATTTATATTTTATATACTTTATTACCTTTATATTTAAATTTCAGCCAAAATATTAAATTGAACTTCAAAACGAAACTAAACAGAATGAATTAGGCGTCAGATATTTTCAATTTATTTCACGAACAAATCTAGGTGTCTCTGGCTTTAATCTGTCAATTCTAAACTGTGAAGTTAGACAATAGTTAGACAAAACAATGCTGTCCTTGTCTAGGCGACCATACTTGTCGTGAGGAGAATAACAGGAATGACACTAACGACCGTTTCCAATTTCCTGTTCTGTCACCCCCTGGACCGTCCTTGTTGAATTCCACCAGAATGTATACCTCAACTATACATCATAGATTTAGGAAGAACAGATGTCACATTGTGCATTTTAACACGATCAAACAATCGGAGGCTGACTACGTACTGTTAAAACCAACTGAGATAGAAGGCGACATTGCCACTCGTTGCGCCTATCTTCTTGTTTGATTTGCAGAAAAGGTGACTAAAACCTTCACCGGATATCAATAAATCTCAATTTCTTAATTAAATTAATATAGTTTATTTTAAAGCATGGGTAATAATATGTTATTAATCAGAGGATATACGTTACTATTAAAGGACATGTTTATTGTTTAATATTATTTAAAACCTCTAGAAATATTGGCAACGTCGCTGCTAGTATTCCAGAATGAAATGAGCCGTCCGTCCCACCTCCCCTGGCGATGGCCCTTGGTCCTTTATAGCGTACTACGTTTGGCTTACGGTGTGTTTGAAATTCGGAATCAGTGCCCAGGTATTTTCAGTGTCTTCAGTTTTGTTTTGTTTAATGTACTTTTGAGTCTGCGAATTTTCAATATGTTACGACAGTGTCAAATGTATGGACAAATAAGCCTGATGCAATTTGCCCTTTCACAGGTAGGTACAAATTCCATATGGTGGCCACATAGGCGTCTGAGGAGACTGCCACAATTAAATAATTTCATTATATTTGTTTGAATTTTTGATCTGTTAAAACAAGAACGTAGTAACCAGTAATTGAATTATAATTCGTCTCAATTACTATCTAACTGTTGTAGATCATAACAATTGTGAATATAAACGTTGCATTGAAACTTTATTATAAGCCAGAAAATGACATTTTTTCTTAAAATTGCGTCATATTTTAGTCATTATACATTCTACAAGAATTTTATAACAAATAAACAAAATTTATTTTTTATTTTTTGTTAATAATATCTTATTCTTAATATCTGCCTTCATTCTTGCAAATGCCTCTTCTAGGTTATTTGTACATTGATTACCTTTTTTTAGGATGGGACGAACTGTAAATAATTTTTTTTTTTAATTTAATTTGAACATGTAAATTTCAGTCCAAAAAGGTTTTTTACCTATTACGTTTTGGTTTGTGATTTTTATTTCATTATTTTACTTTAAAAAAAAAAAAAAAAAAACACATTTTCAAAATATTTTTGTCCAACATGGGGTGATTCAAACCGCAGTGCTTAATACAGTTCATGAAGATTGAGACATTTAACTAAATTTGAACGTCTGATGAAACTACCTTTAAAAGTAATGGGGTTGTAAATAAACGTAATATTCGTTATTATGCGACAGAAATCCCATACAGCACACAGATACTTTTAACTGATAAATGCCTTCTATTGATAGACTAAAAGGTAATTGCTTCGTATCAAAGCCATCATAATACAGGAAGAAGATGTGATCTTATTTTCCTCATTAAATGTTTGGATTTCATAGAAAGTTATTAATAAGATTAAACTAACAGTGCTACACGGAGGCTTTATCGTTGCGAACTAACTAAATCGTTACTAATTTTTTAATTTTGGTTCTTTTAAGATCAAAAAGGTAAAACTGCCCTAAAACCCAAACTATCATTTGAGATTAAACGGGAAGTTCTAAATAATGTTGCTTATTCTAAACAGAAAAATTTATTTATAAGTTTTATAACATCTCTAATTAAATTTTGAAAAAAAGAATACAGAAATATTCTTTTGCTGTTAAGTTGCTGTAGGTAATTTTCTCGGGGAAAATACGTAAATAAAATGACTTTTAAGTCAAAAAAAGTCAAAGGACAAGTTATTCCAAAAAAAAAAAAAAAATTCAAAAGGACAGGTGGCAACACTAGGTATTTCTGGAATGAAAGTTTAATGGCAAATCACAACTTTAGTTTGAAAATATGTTCCGGCCACTATGTTTACAAAAAATGTCTAAAATGTGCTTTTACCATGCCTCCTTATTCTGAAAAAATTGAAAGAAATATATTTTCTTGTAATTTAGAACTGTTTCAGAAACTTGGTCACCCTGTAAATGTTCAAAAGTAACTGAAAGTTATATAGAAGTAACTGAAGTTTATTAATCGATCAGTTGGGCGATTTTCCGAAAGTACTACTAAGTTTTCAACATAAGTATATATGGGATAGTAATTACTATTATTATATTTAGACCTTATAACAAAACTCCATATGACGAAAAAATTATTGATATGTAATATGGGTAAAAATTTTCTAATTACTTTGCTTTTGTTTACTAATTAAATTCTTCCAAACGATACGCCACTGGCCATTATAGAACAATCCAAATGCGCCTAGTTGCCGGGGTCTGAAATTTTAGACTTCTCTGTCTCTTCTGTTCTTGTTTGACACATTGGAATGTTTGATACACTTCAAACGAGTATTTATGGTGAGATGTTTCGGTCTATCTTTACCAACTTAATATTTTGATATACACTATTCCACAACAGATAGTTGGCATCTTATTTAAACAAAGTCAAAAAATATAATTAAAAAACATTTAAAATGAAACTGAATTTAATTTACAAAGAAGGAATATTTCCATACGAATATCCCCAGAATTATTTGAGAAAAAATTAAGTGAAACAGAATACTACCACTGAGGCATTTTACAGTACTCTAACAAATTGTCATATTAACGAAGTGAATATGATCGTACTAAAATGTTGGTATGATTTCGAATACAAAATTTGTAATATGCCGAACTGTACCTTAAAACCAATGTTAACTTTTAAGTAACATTTTGAAAATTTCAGAATTACTGTATGCATACATGTCTCAATTAGATAGCTTACATTATTTTAGTTCACCAGGTTTAGCTTTTGATTCAATGCTGAAAATTTCAAAAATAAAAAAAAAAAAAAAAAAAAAAAAAAAATAGAGAACAACGGCATACGGTCAAGTCGCCCGCTGCTGGCACGTATACGTAGACGTAAAGCATCTTTTACGTGTATAAAAATTAAAAGATATAAGAAATGCGCATGCGTACGTAAACGTTTACGTGTTTGTAGGCCGACTCGACCGTATGCCGTTGTTCTCTATTGATATGGTTTTATTTTTTGAAAGAGGTATCCGTGGTGGACTATCACAATGCTCCAATCGTTATGGGAAAGCAAATAATATTTATATAGGTAAAGAGGGATATAATGAAAATGAACCTTCATCATATTTAATGTATTTCGATGTAAATAATTTGTATGGAACTAGTATGAGTTTACCATTACCAAGCAGTAATTTTAAATGGGTTGAGAACATACCATACTCAATTGATATACTTAATGTTCCTGGTGATAACGTAATTGGCTACGTGATAAAAGTTGATATTAGCTATCCTAAAAATTTACATGATAAACATAAAGATTTACCACTCTGTCCTGAACATTTAGTACAACCAACTTCACAATTAAAAATACCAAAATTACTTGCCACGCTTTTAGATAAAAAAAAGGTATATTATTCATTATAGAAATTTAAAACAAGCTTTCAGTTTAGGTTTAAAAATTGAAAAAATTCATAGAATTCTAGAATTTAAACAATCTTGTTGGATGAAAAAATACATAGACCTAAATACTGAGCTTAGGAAACAAAGTAAAAACGATTTTGAAATTTTTTTTTACAAACTCATGAACAATGCGGTTTTTGGTAAAACAATGGAGAATGTTAGAAAATACAAAGATATTAAGTTGGTTACTAGGTGGGCGGGACGGTATGGGGCACGAGATTACATATCTAAACCAAATTTTAACAGTTGTACAATTTTCGATAACGATATGGTTATTATTGAAATGGACAGATTAAATGTATTATTTAATAAGCCTATATATGTCGGTTTCACTGTTCTAGATTTATCCACGACATTTCTTTACGAATTTCATTATAATTATATGCAAAAAAAAATTTTCAAAGCCTCAAATTATTGTATACTGACACAGATTCTCTAATTTACCACATTTTTGATGATAATATATACACACATATATAACGTTTACAATATTCCCTTAAGAAATAAGAAAGTTTTAGGATTAATGAAAGATGAAAACAATGGTAAAATAATGCATGAATTTATTGGTCTGAGATCGAAAATGTATACTTTTAAACTTTACATGAACAATTCGCAACAGAAATCTTTAAACAAAATGGAAAGTATGGAAAATAATAAGGAGAATGATTTAAATATTACAAA
Source organism: Sitophilus oryzae (assembly GCF_002938485.1). NCBI lineage: Eukaryota > Metazoa > Arthropoda > Insecta > Coleoptera > Curculionidae > Sitophilus > Sitophilus oryzae. The sequence goes on along the minus strand of NW_022147051.1, from coordinate 13,615 downwards.
AAAAGTAAAAGGAATAAAAAGTTCATCTCTAAAGAAAATTACTTTTGATGATTACTTTTAATGTTTATTTAATAAGACTATTTTGGAAACAAGTCAAAATTTAATAAAATCTGAGAAACATCATGTCTATAGTGTTACACAGAGAAAAATTGCCTTGAGTCCTTATAACGATAAAAAAATGATTAATTATATTTATACCGACACATTACCATGGGGATATCATAAAACTGAAATAATAAATTAATAATAATTATATATAATCTTCAATAATTTTAATTACTTTAAACCCCCCCACTATGATTCATTTAACTAATACTATAAATGTAAATCTACATTATTAAATTTTTATTTTAACATTTTCATAACAAAAATATATTTTTTTATTTTTGATAGATGAAGCCAGTAACAGTCCTTCCTCATCCAGTACCTAAATGCCGCGACCAATTATATTTGGGGAATATGCACTTTGTGCATACAACCAAAGTCACCAGGTGTTGAAGTCGCGCATTTTTAATCATATGTTGAAGTGCAAAAAGAGAAAAGAAAATTATAATAACGACTTCAACGAGGCATTGAAGACCAATCAATTAGAGCCATTTTGAATACGATCCACCGCCGCCGTTCCTTTCAAGAAATGAAAGGAAAAATTGGCGTAGATACAACGCTGGTCAATATAAACCAAGAAATTAGATATTACTAAATATAAAAATAATTATTTTTAAAAATAGGGAGTTTTCGTTGCTTTAAAAAAATTCAACGGTACGGTTAACAGATACGTAACCATAACCGCTATTTTGACAGATAAAAAAACAGTTTTCGGACTTTCGGTTCATCGGTTCGGAGCCGACATACGATACGATAACCGAAAACTGACAGCTGACTGAGAGCACAGCCCGTAGCGTAGTGTTTTGATTTTTGGTTTTTGTATTGTTGTTTGATTTGAAAGTGCTTTATATGACTTTATTGGATATCGCTATATAGAATGGACAATTTAATTTTATTGGACTCTAGTGATGAATCGGATTTGGAGGATGCTATGTTGTTGGAAGGATTTGAAAACAACATCGAATATCGAGCAGAGTTTAACCTAGAAATATTATCTGACCAAGAGTGCAAAGCTAATTTCCGCTTTGAAAAAAAAGACATTCCTCGATTAGTTGAAGCACTAAGAATTCCCAATGAGTTTAACACAGATAAAATAAATAATCAAAACATAAACAAAATAGAACGAGGCTAGGTTAGATCTGTATTTTCAATGTTGTGTTCTACTGGGCTAGTGCGCATGCGTACCGCTATGTTAACGGCTTTGGCTAACATCCGTAAAATATCGGTAGTTAGCGGTTACGATATACGATAATCGAAATTTAAATGTCAAAATTGTCAATTAGCGTTAACCGGAATTGCAATTTGTAAGCAACGAAAACTCCCTATTAACTAATAATATTTTTTCTTTCAGGGTGCAGCCACACTATCCTAAAAACGGCGTATCGGCGTAACGGCGTAACGACCTTGAATCGATTTCCAGTAATTCTGTTGGCTGAAATTTTTGACAGATGAATTTGACAGATAAAATTTCTGACAGATGAATGTTTCAGCCAATAGAATTACTGGAAATCTATTCAAGGTCATTACGCCGTTACGCCGATACGCCGTTTTTAGGATAGTGTGGCTGCACCCTCAGATCGGTGTTTCCTATAAAATATTAATAATTATAAAAACATGTTCAATAAATGTGTATTACAAAAATATGTTGTTTTCTTATAAATACAATCTTGAATAACCTGAACAGAAAATTGTTATTATCTTACACGCTATTGCATACTAATTGAGCATTATCCTTGACATTCAACAAGGTAGCAACTTTACCGTTATTCCATAAAAAGTGAAATTACATATATCCATCAAAGACAAGTTAAGACTCGCTTTTAATCTTGTTATTCGCTTTATTAATATTATCAAGAAATATTAATTTTCTTTTCTTTTATTACATTTTTAAAAATTTGTCACCAAATATACTATTATTGATGAAGGAAAAATAATAAAAAAGTTCCTTAAAAATATTTAAGTTAAAATAAATAATTAACACTTTTAAATAAAAGTCCAAATTTAAATTTTACACTCCAAAAAATATGTAAAAAAATATTTATTAAAGCAGACTATAGATATTGTTTGGGTAGAATTTTTTTTTAAAAAAGAAATAAAACATTAAATTATTTTCGTTGAATGTTTATTTTTTCATATAATTTGAAAATATTACCTACATTAAAAACATTTTTTTTATGATGATTCAAAACCCTTTGTGCCTCGAACAGTTTCTATTGACATATCGGTACATTCAATCAGCGAGGGATACTCAATTTTATGGCAAATCATCTGTGCTATTCGGTCCCCCCGTTTAATTTCAAACTTTTTATTACTAATGTTGCGAGCCGGTGTGGACTCGACCTAACCTCACAATATGGCCCGCCCTCGGATGACCTTAACATCGCATAGACACCGCAATGATTCATTCGTTCAAGAAGAATCGAGACCCACTAGAATGGACTAGTACATACGAGAACATTCGAAAACCTTCTCTATGCGCCTAACGATCTTTGGACTATTCTAGATTTCTTTTGCTGTAGGTATAAAAGCCGGCGGCAGTGGCCTAGAGAGGGCAGTTATAAATATACCAGTGCAGTTGACGCGCAAAAATTCAAAATAAATTCTTAGTTATAAATCGTTTGTAAATAGTTCTATAAGTCTTTTATCGTTATTGTTTTTGTAAATTAGTGTTAAATAAATAGTGTTTAAATAAATTGTGACTTTCTATCCACACGGAACCGACGAAAAACGTAACAATTGGTGTCAAGTGTGGCGTGTGTGATAGACTAGAAAAATAAAAAGACTGAAAATGGCTTCGAAAAAATTGTTGAAAGACTTGAAGTGTCGGAATTAAAATGCGTACTGGAAGAGAGGGAATGCGAAACAGATGGAAAGAAAAGCATTTTACAAGCCAGACTGAGAGACGTTTTGATTGAGGAAGGTCAGGATCCTGACACATTTTGCTTTGAGCTGGAAGGTGACCTTGACTCGTCCTTACAAAAATTAGAAGACAGTTTGAATGATAAAATGACAGAGAATTCTCAAAAATTAGAAGACAGTTTGAAAGATAAAATTATGGAAAATTTCCAGGATTTAATTAATATTTTAGAGGATAAAATCATAGAAAATTCTAAAGATCTACAAGCCAGTTTCAGTGACAAAATACTTAATTTAGAAGAAAGTTTAAACAATAAGATTATAGAGAATTCTACGGAACTACAAGACAAAATAACGGAGATTGAGGAAGATGTTAACAGAAAAATCGAAATTTTAAAACAATAGAAAAGGCCAATTCACCAAAATGTCAAGAAACATCGGAGGCACCGAAACTAGTCGAAAATAAGTATATCTCAAAGTCAGTTATTAAGCCTCCACAGTTTGACGGAAAAACCGCTTGGGCCAATTATTTTTGCCAGTTTGAGGCCGCTGCGAGAGCGAACGGAGGACAATCACTGAAAAGGCTACCGCTTTGACTGTCGCACTGCGAGGAGATGCGACTGATATCCTGCAGACACTGTCACCATCGGAACAGGGAGATTATCAGCAATTGGTACGACATTTAGAAATGAGGTACGGCCAAGCTCATTTGGAACATGTCTATCATTCCCAGCTAAAAAATCGCATTCAAAAGTCAAATGAGTCTCTGCAGGAGTTTGAAGCCGACGTAGCCCGCCTCGTTCGCCTTGCGTACCCTGCTATGCCCGAAAATGTTATGGAGCGCTTAACAGTACAGGCTTTTATTGATGGTTTACGTGACAACGAGACAAGGCAAACACTTCTTTTAGCTCATCCAACGCATTTGGGAGATGCCCTAGCACGTGCCCTGGAATTTGAGGCCGCGAAAGAATGCTCTAGGTCTCTAGGATTTGTACGGGCTGTTGAGGAGAGTTCCGACGATTCCAAAGTGGAAAGGATTGTGCGGAAAGTACTGGATCAGTATATGAGCAAGAAGGGGGGACCGATTCGCTGTTGGAATTGCGGACAGATGGGAAATCGTTACAAAGAAGAGAAAGAAGTGAAAGTCTTAAGGACGACTGTGGTTGGTGATAGTTGGCAAACCGAAGATCTTGCAAATGACCAAATCAGTGATCCAGAGTTGGGCTTGGTGATTAACTGGAAAAACGCGGACCAGAGACCAACGTGGGAGGAAGTTTGCAGATATTCGCCGAACGTGAAGTCGTACTGGTCCCAGTGGAATTCATTGGTATAGATAACGGATTACTTCGCCGTGTGATTGAGAGACAAGAGGGACAAGAAGAGAGAAGGCAGATCGTCATTCCAAAGAAGAGGGTCCCGGAAATCTTGGCGGAAGTTCACAATGGAACCAGCGGTGGACATCTTGGTGTTACCAAGACACTTGGCAAGCTGCGTGAACGGTTCTACTGGGTGAACTGCAAAGAAGATGTGAGGGCCTGGTGTAAGAAATGTGACATTTGCGCAGCCATTAATGGGCCACAAAAGCGTGGTAAAGCCCCTATGCGCCAGTACAATGTTGGTAGTCCCTTCGAACGAATAGCGATCGACGTGGCTGGTCCTTTCCCGGAGACGAACGATGGCAACAAATACATTGTGGTAGTAATGGATTACTTCAGCAAATGGGTCGAGGCCTACGCGTTGCCAAATCAAGAAGCGTCCACGATTGCTGATGCCCTTGTTAAAGAATGGATCTGCAGGTTTGGTGTTCCCATGGAGCTTCATTCAGATCAGGGAAGAAACTTTGAGTCCAATCTGTTCCAAGGCGTCTGTGAAGTCCTGAACATCCGCAAGACCAGGACGACTGCTCTACATCCACAATCCGATGGGATGGTTGAACGCATGAACAGAACTATCAACCGTTATCTGGCCAAAGTAGTCTCTGACCACCAAAGAGACTGGGACAAATTTCTTCACCTGTTCCTGTTGGCCTACCGTTCATCCGTCCAAGAATCTACAGGGCAAACTCCAGCCAGCATCGTTATGGGACGGGAAGTGCGCCTACCCTGTGATCTGAAATTTGGTTGCCGACCGGGAGAAGAAGTCGCCGGAGAAGATTATGTCCACACACTACGTCAAAGGATGGACGACATTCATCAGAGAGTCCGCCTAAATATTCAAAGTGCTAGTGACCGAATGAAGGAACACTACGACATTCAAGCTGAGCATGGAGGATACCAACCAGGGAAGTTGGTGTGGCTATATAACCCGCAGAGACGTCGTGGGTTATCTCCGAAGCTACAATCCTCGTGGGAAGGGCCATACGAAGTCATGGATAGAATTAATGACGTCGTATACCGTATCAGAAAATTGCCAAAAGGAAAACCGAGGGTAGTCCATTTCAACCGTTTGAGCCCCTACCAAGGCGAAATAGAAGATCGTGCTGGGACCGTGAGAACCTGCAGCTTTGATCCCCCTGATTCGGAGATGTCCTTTGACGATTTCATGGCCCGATACAACAGCAGTGAGAAGGCTCGCTATGGTGTAACCAAAGAAGATCAACGAGACCTCTTTTCCGTGCCTCCTGATTATTCGCTCGCTCATTGTGTGGCTCGAGATTTGCGGATGTCCAGAGGAATCGCTGCGACGTTCAATGAGAAGTTTGGGCGTGTCGGAGAACTACGCCGACAGGATCCAGAGGTTGGAAGCGTCTTGAGGCTAACCGACAATGCACATGGTCAAGCAAGGCACATCTTCTACCTGGTCACCAAGGAATGGTCCCCGAGTAAGCCGACTTATCTCAATCTATGGAAGACCCTGATTGAACTGAGAGAAGCCCTGCTAAACAACAACATTGCACGATTAGCCATTCCGAAGCTGGCGTGTGGACTCGATGGTTTGAGTTGGCGTACAATCCGGAACATGATTGAAGTCTTGTTCAGATTTACGGGAATCGAGATCCTCGTTTGCTGCTACAACCCAAAGCTGAGATCGGGAAAGAAAACTGTAGACTGCTATTTCTACCAGACTTCGCAATGTACCAGGGGCCAGCTTAGCAAATACCTTCATTCACCGTATACCTCTCGGGACGAGCATGTGCCTAAGAAGGGAGCAGTGTTGCGAGCCGGTGTGGACTCGACCTAACCTCACAATATGGCCCGCCCTCGGATGACCTTAACATCGCATAGACACCGCAGTGATTCATTCGTTCGAGAAGAATCGAGACCCACTAGAATGGACTAGTACATACGAGAACATTCGAAAACCTTCTCTATGCACCTAACGATTTTTGGACTATTCTAGATTTCTTTTACCTGTCGGTATAAAAGCCGGCGGCAGTGGCCTAGAGAGGCTAGTTATAAATATACAGTTGACGCGCTAAAATTCAAAATAAATTCTTAGTTATAAATCGTTTGTAAATAGTTCTATAAGTCTTTTATCGTTATTGTTTTTGTTAATTAGTGTTAAATAAATAGTGTTTAAATAAATTGTGACTTTCTATCCACACGGAACCGACGAAAAACGTAACACTAATATTAAATAATAAAATTTTAACTTCGCCCCGATAGTCTTCATCAATAACACCAGCTGGAATGAAGAGAAAACAAAAAAAATAAATAATGAATATTTTATTAGTGGCAAAATTTACCTCCACAAAGAATGGAATAGTTCAAAGCCAAACTTGACCGAGCTTCAATCTTCAAAAAAGATCCTCCAGGAATTTCCACTTGCAGTCCCGTATTTATCAATTATTTTGATTGTGGGGCGATTGTACAATCGAGAGGACTGAATAAATCCAATCCCGCTGATAATGGGGTTGCTCTGACCGGAACGCACGCATCCTATGACACCTTTTTAAACTTTAAAACAGACATCGCGTTAACTCTAACGACTACGATGATGACGACGACGATGGCGACAACGACGACGACCTATTATCACGATTAATACAAGTAAGTAACTAAAAGATCGTACTTACTACCAGTCGCTCTCTAAGAAAGGCAACATATTGCCACACCTTGAAGTGGTTGGCTGGGCGAGCGCGTTGCGTAAGATCATGCATTCGCCAATTACTTATGCAAACGGTAGTAATGGTAGCCGTTCCCTTTTTAATTATCATACGAGACGCAGAAATTAAATGAACTGTGACGTTTAACGGCTGTGCTGGGCTGGCGCCTTGCATAAGATTATATTCGATATACGGGGTGAGCAAATAATATTGTTATAATAATATGTTTACTTTTTTATTATTATTTATGTATATTTTTTGGTGGAATTGGTTAGGCTGCATTGCGCAGGCCCATTGTTTAGACTTTTTTACCACAGCCCCCCCCCCAAAAAAATACCCTGGGGCAAAAAAAACAAAAATATTAAAAAAATAGGAAAAATATAAATTTGGCAACATTGGCCAAACCAAACCAAACCAATCCGAATCTGGATAGGTCAACAAATGGCCACCATCTTTAACATCTTGGAAATGGCCGCTATCTTTATGGCCGCTATCTTTAGATTCTTTTTGAAGCCATAAGGTGTCATAGCAGCACCATTGTATTACTACTTGTTGACATTTTTATTTCCGGAGCCGGCATCTGTGCTCCCGAATTACGAAAGCCGGCGCGGCGCCGGCAGCTGAGTCACTTCCTAATATAAAATATAAATGGCAATCTTAAACATTGCCTCAACACTACAAAATGCTTTACTTTATTATAAATGAAATGAGACATTTAAACTCTATTCAGATGTTTAAGAAATGCTGCAAGTTAAAAGTCAAAAGAAAATATGATTTTTTTAACTATACCTTAAAGCCTATACCACGTAAAGGGAATAAATCAGTTTAAGTGACAATTTTCAGTTCGTTCAGAACGAAAGAATACTACTAATATTATTGAGTTAAAGTCACTTATAATGGCGGCTTATACAAACTATTTTATTGTGGCCTTGTATAACTGTGTATTTTTATTTTCTATATTTAAAAATGAAAGAAATATTCAGATAAAGAAATAACAAGTTATATTTTTCTTACCAGTGGTTCAGGGAGCTCCTTCTTAAATTCAATTTTTTCCAATAATCTCTTATGTGGTATATGAAAAGGCACATTATCTGTTACCCTTAAACTAAAATTTATATTATTAATACAAAATACATGAGTTGAATAAAACTTTAGACTATAGTCTTGGTGCATTTCAAACGATTTTTTAAAATTCCAACAACAGCGCTCATAATGCGGCAGAAATCAGAACTACCCGGCTACTTTTTTTCTCGCGGTCCTGGTTACGGTTCATTTTGATCGCATTGAAATAATATTGAAATCATGGCTATGTCAGTATATTCATAAGTATTTTGTTTTTTACTAGTGCAGTTATTGAAACTATAAACCTCTTAGGTAAGAAATTCGTATGGTGTATCGCTGTTTCGGATAGTCAAAATTAGTTTATGAATTACATTATTATGAATTGATAATATATACCGAGTGCGTCACAAAAGTGGCTCATCCCTATAACTTTTTTAATTTTTAAGATAAAACAACGAGATTTGGTATATTAGTATAAGACATAAATTGGGATTGATTGACGTATTCAATTGTTTTCAGTCACTTCCGGTTTCACCGGAAATGACTACAACTTTTTAAATGGCACCCTCGGTATTTTTTTACTTTATTTGATAGAAAATGACATTCTGAATCGAATGACATATCATATGTCAATTTTTGACATAGTCACTTAAAAACAAATTATATTTTAAATTTCAACCTAGAGTGCCATGGTTGTGTTAAAAACATTATTTTTTAATCAAGGAGCCTTGGAAAAATAGATTTGATCGTCTAATGTTTTAGTGTCTTGTCCTGGCCGGTTAATAGATGGCCAAATCGTATTTTTAATCATATCTCAATTTTTTCAAATGGAACGAGGGTGGCTCATTAGCACATTTAGAAAAAGCATTTTTTTACGAATAATTTGATACCACACACTTGGTAAAACAAAAAGTTCATATCAACTTGTAAGATTTAAAGCTTCCTTTTCGAGATACAGGGTGTTAAAGTTACTTAAAAAAAGAAAAAAAAAATAAGATATTTGAAAAACTATTTAATCGATTTTGATATAACTTGACCCGTTTATAATACTATGGGACTTAATTTGAGGTAATTAGATTTAAGTTTAATGACCAGGGGCGGTGGTGGGGCATCACTGTTAAATTATTTTAAAGGAAAAATTAGGCACGCCACTGTTTTTTTAGAAGTTTAACAGTATTTTTGGATTTAGTAATTAAAAATATTATTTTTTTGTCTCCTGACTTTTTTGTCTATCTTGCTTACTTCTTGCGAAAAAAAATAAATTCACAATAATTCTTCGAATTGATAACCACTAACATCAACGCAATGGTTTCTGGTATTGTTGCCGTCAACCAATGCGTTGATGTTAGTGGTTATCAATTCGGGTCAAGTTATATCAAAATCGATTAAATAGTTTTTCAAATATCTTATTTTTTTTTCTTTTTTAAGTAACTTTATTTAACACCCTGTATCTCGAAAAGGAAGCTTTAAATCTTACAAGTTTATCTGAACTTTTTGTTTTATTTTTGCAAGTTCTATCGTCTATTAAATTATCCCGATTAAAATCTGAGACACCCTGTATATAGATACAGTGACCAGAAATACCCCATAAGCGAGAAGAGCGACACTTTGTAAGCCGGAAGCTCGGTCAAAATTTTGTCGCGGTTTTTCTCTGGAATGGTCGCTATTGTAAGGCTGCGGGCACGCTTGCGAGCGATTTATCTCGAGCGATATATCGTGGACGACAATATAGCGAGCGACGGACGAGAACCTGTCCACAGAAAAGCGATTTACAAATTAGTTTTCGTCATGCCTCTCACACGAGCGCGTCGAATTGCCCTTCTTTTGGAAGATGATGTATTTTTAGACCCATTTTTAAAGAAAAAAAGGAAATATGGTGTACATCCCATCAATAGATACAGAAAAGCATACGGGGAATATCATCATTTGTATAAACATTTGCAAAAATACCCAGAGAGGTTTTTCCAGTACCTTCGAATGAGTATACACACATTTGATTTACTACTGGATAAAATTAAAACGAGTATTGTGAAAAAAACTAAAAACTTTGGAAAACCAATTTCTATTGAAGAACGATTAGTGGTTACACGTAAGGTAAGTAAAAAAGAAACTAGTTAAAGTTTACACTTTTGTTAAACTCGTCTTCTTCCATGTCCCTGGGGAAGCAGTTATTTCCATATGCTAGTAGAGGTAACGCTTGTGGTGTGAGTTGGGTTTGGCTGATGGGTAAAAGTTCATGATATGTTGGTGTTTCATCCAATAATGGGGATTGGCTTTGTAACAACTTCTGTTTTTGTTGCTCCGGTGGCTGCCGTTGAATCATGTTTTCTTTAAATTTATCGAATACTAATTGTTGTTATAGTACTTCTGAGCTCTAATTTGTCAACAAGCGATAGACGTTCCATATATGGCAGTAAACTTCTGAAAAAATGTAAATCTGCACTTTCTGGTTCATCGCCTCTCTTAACTTCTTTTTCCAACAAAGTAACTTTTTTTTCTGTAACTCCAAGTATTGATGGTTGAGATTTTGGGCGTTTCGTTTTTGAGGGATGCGACGTTGTAAAAACTCAGATCTAACAGAAGCACTGCTTGAAGGGTGCGATGTTGACAGCTGGGATTGCGAGCGTGATGTTGATGCTTCAGACTGCCGCCGACGTGATGCTGATTCTGCGTGTTTTGATGGCGTTACCACTAATGGGGCGGGGGGGGTATCACTAATGGAGGAACGTATTTACGTATTATTATTAGTATTTTCGTCATTACTTGTACTATGTTCTATTTCATCATCGGTATTTTCACATCATATTGGGTTTCATTGACATTCGAACGTCCGACATCACTTAAATTACCCTGAGTTGGAGCAGGCGTAGTATAGTCCCTTAAAAATTGCATGCTTTCAAAGTACTGCCATTTACTTTTAGTTGGTAATGCTTTTGATCCGGATTTTAAAACAGGAATCTTTTGGTTTTCGCGCCGGAACTGATCCTTAAGGTTCTTCCACTTTGATTTCGCCACATTACCTAAAACAATAACCTATTCTAGTGCATATTCTGAATGGTGTATGTATGAAATTTGATTGTGTTACTTTTTTTGTCGGTCAGCATAGAATACGTATTAAAACTTGTGCGGATTCTATAGACGGGGGAGGGGGCAATAAACCTGATGGCCAGTATTACCTTGAAAAATTAATTCCATTGTTTTTGTTTTAGATATTTAGCTACTGGATGTTCATTCAGAAGTCTAGCATTTTCATTCCGAATGGGCAAGTCTACGATAATAAGTATGATAGTTTTTGAAACAGCCGGAATAATTTGGAGTAAATTGGTTCAAGAATATATGCCCGTGCCTACTGAGGAACATTTACAAAAAGTAATATCAGACTATTATAATCGATGGAAATTTCCCAACTGTTTTGGCTCAATTGACGGCAAACACTGTCAAATAAAATGTCCGCCAAACTCAGGATCGAGTTATTTTAATTATTTAAAATACTTTTCGATAGTACAAGGCGTGGCTGATGCTGATAAAAAATTCCTGACAATAGAAGTAGGAGGCAGGGGTAAGCGATGATGGAACATTTATCGCGTCAACTTTATTCAACCTATTGGAAGCCAAACAATTTTGCGTCCCTCCAGATCAAGAACTGCCAGGATCAAACATAAAAATGCCTAATGTTTTAATTGGTGATGAAGCTTACCCATTGAAAAAATACTTAATGCGGCCGTATCCACGCAGAGTACTCACACCAAGAAAAGAATATTTCAATACACGCCTCTCTACAGCCCGAAAATGTATCGAGTGTGCATTCGGAATTCTCTATTCAAAATGGCGCTTCTTATCAAAAGATATAGAGACATATCCCGATAAAGCTTGCGTATTAATAAAATGTGCATGCATACTTCATAATTTTATACGAATTCACGACGGTGAAACCGATCTTGATTATTGTACTGTTATGGAGAACTTAACTATACAAACATACGAAAATGCGGTTCCGTTAAATCAAGAAGGAGGAAGAAATAACAATCGATCATCCAGAGAAGCTACACAAATAAGAGAGATTTTTGGGACATATTTATATGAACATCAGTGATCACCTGTATTTTATTGTTGTTCTTTTTTGACAAATAAAAGTGATAAACTGTTGCTATACGTTTTCATAAGTATTGAATTTCAATTAATTTTCAATAAATTTTAAAACGAATTCAATATCCATCAAAACGTAGCATAACATAACCTCAAAATAATTTCTTGTAAACCTTACCTTCTACACCGCAAGCAAGCCCGACTTCTGCCCATAACTTGTCTGTTACACTTTTGTTTTTAAAATGTTTATTAGTATCTTGCCATAGAATGGGCCTACTTTGAACTTCCGAAATTAAAATTTCTTTAGAACACGCCATTGCTTCTCGGCTTTCCATACGCACAATACAAAACTGCAACAAAAGTCGCTTGAAAAATCAAACCGAATTGAATACAGAGCGACACGCTTAGCCGCTAAGCGATTTATCGCTGGACGACTTTTTTGGTATGGCCACTGCAATGAAATTTAATGTGTTTGAAATATTTGTTTGTCGTTTAGTCGTCCACGATATATCGCTCGCGATAAATCGCTCGCAAGCGTGCCCGCAGCCTAACGCGACTCATGTGGAACTGGTATTCCCATCACTATACCAACTAGCAAAACCGTTACGCAAAACTATACAAAACTGTACTGGGTACCGTACCGGACGTATTATTATTACTCTACTATTAAAGTTTTATTACATTAGCTATTACTTACTATTAAAATTTTAGTAGCTTAAATAATAAAATATAGTACCTTTAATAATAATTTTAAAATATAATTTGCCTTTTTTATTTAATTTTTTTTTGAATTTTCCTTAATTACACTTACTAATAATTTTCTTAATACCTTACTAAACACTTTTTTCGTATACTCGCGGCTTAAGCTCGGGTATTTCTAGAACACGGTTGTTTACGGGATTCCCCGGTGGTGGCAGTGCTGGCGGAGAATGCACCAAGTCTATAATATATCTTACTCGGCTGTAGATTTAGGTAAAGGGCAAAGTAATCTTTTCTCCAGTTTTTGCTTAATATTTTCTTCACAGCTACTTTGAGAAGTACTTGACCCAGATAAACTATCACCATTGTTATATAACGGCATAATTCCTTTGTTTACGACATACAATGCTTCGATACAATCTATAATATTTATAACAAGTTATTTATAAATATATGTTTCTTTATAAAATATCAATTAATTAATTCAAATATAAATCTTATTTAGCGTGTGACGTTTAGAAATAAATTTATTTATTACACCATGGAGACAAACAAAATCAAAAACAAAATTTTAGCAACGTCAAAGTAGATACAGAGATAACTACGAGGTGCCCAAGTCCATTTGTATATCTGGTTGTCTAATAAATATATATAAAAATCCAAATACGTTTAAAATTATGTTAAAATTGTAAAAATCCAATGACGGAACTATTGAAGCTGGAGATGCCTGGCGCTGCGATCGGCGCTGAGCGATTCAAAAAG
>NW_022147050.1:1667799-1713192 GCF_002938485.1 Sitophilus oryzae | reverse complement strand
GGATTGAAGGAAAAAGAGAGTTATAATAACTGTTAAGGAGGGGGGGGCGCCAAATAGGGTACTCGCCCGGTCTCAATATTTTCCTTCCGCCGGCACTGATTGTTTTCCCGATGCATTGCTGTTCATACATACATAATTACATACCAGCAGTTGCACACAGGTTTCAATAGCATATAGCTCAGCTTGGAAAATTTTGGTGTGTTTTCCAAGACTGTGGTAGATCTCAGTCTTTGGACTGCTGCAGTAAATTCCTGCGCCAGATCCTTTTTCGTTTTTGGATCCGTCCGTGTACCAACACATTTCCGCGTGTTGTTCGTCTAAATATCTCGAGAACCATTACTGGTAGCAATTTTCACCAAGAAATTTTTTTACGTAAAAAACGTTAAAACGTTAAATTTGTATTTTTTTACTCGGTAGTTTTATACAGGTACGGACGAAAAGTTATTACTTGTCAAACCAGTTTAAAAATATGTAGGTGGCGCCCTCTACAAGTAGGAGTCATATTGACATCAAAATCAAAATTTTCATGCCAAAAAACTCCTAGATATCAATTTTCATCAAAATATTCATGTTATTTCAGAAATTATTTGGAAAAAATCGAAATGAAAATGAAACTTCTACACTCTGTATCTCGGAAGCACATCACACTTTTTAGATTAAACATTTTAAGACATACATTTTTATACAAACTTTTTACTTAAGAGATTTACTTTTAGAGATCTACAAGCTCTGAAAATACACTTCTCCAATAAATTAACGCACCACAAAAAGACAACCAAAAGTTTAAGTTAAGTTTTTGTCAAAATCACTTATCCGATTTAGACGATTTTTTTTTTTGAATGATAGGTTATTCTTTCCACAATGTTGCTATACTGACTGTATTTTGATAGGAACCCTTTTTATACTAATACCGGGTGTAGCAATTATAACGTGTTTTTTTAATAAAATTTGTGACACCCTGTAGAGTTTATCAGTTACAGTATCAAGTTAAAATTGAAATCACATTTTAGCCTTATCTTTTTTTTACACTTTGTTTTTTTATTTACTCCATTACCTTCCTTATTACACGAGAAACAACATTTTATAGGATGAGAGCGAAATGATTTAATATTGGTTTTAATTAACATTTTTCCATTTTACTCACTAAAGTAAGTAGCAGGCTATGGAAAAACATGGATTACCAGTAAATGTCAAATAGAGATGCTTGTTGTCAGTGTCAGTCGTTTTCGTCCTTTTATTATATCAAAAATATGCAACGTGCATGTGAAACAAGAAATCTTACTGGCGAAGAATGTGCTCATGCATTAATATTGTCTGAGGAAGGATGGAGCTACCGAATAATTGGTGAACGATTTAATGTAACTCACTCAACCATTTCACTAAGTAAATAAATAAATAAATAAATAAATGCCTTTATTGTCAAAAAATTTTTCAATTTGTAGACAAAGGTAAACTAACAAACAAAGTAGAAAAAAACAAGGTACACAAACAAACAAACAAAAGATAATACAAAACATTATATAAATAATATTGTCAGTCTTACTGTTAAAATAAACATTTATAAATGTTTAAAAAGAGCAAGAACAAAAAATTTAAAATAATATTCAAAAATATTTAGCCAGTTTATAGCAAAATATCAATGACCTCTAAATAAATTAATTTCGATGTCATTAGTAAATATAGCAATAGCAAACATTAGACCAGTGTTTTCAAGATCAAATTCGATTTTCAATTCAAATATAATTCATTTACGGCGTAGAAAGCCTTGTCTAGTAAATAAGAGTTCAATGCTTTGCGAAATGAAAAAAATGATGTTATGGATTTGATTTCAAATGGCAGGTGATTGTGCATTTTTTTCGAGTTGTATAATATTGAACTTTTAACTAACTCTGAGCGTGGGGTAGGTAGATAAAGATCTTGCTCCGCGTTCCTGAGTGGATAAGTGTGAGATGGCCTTTCTTGAGAAGCTGATACATGTTTACGTATTAGGCAAACGGATTCAAATATAAATAAGGAAGGAAGAGTCAATATTTTTAATTCTCTAAAAAAGCCCCGGCAATGAGTTCTGCTGTTTAGTCCCAGTGAATATCGAACAGCTCTCTTCTGGAGCTTGAAAATGCGGTCAAATTGAGCCGCACAACACGTACCCCAGAATGGAAGGGCATACCTGAGGTGCGACTCAAAAAGTGCATAATAAACAGTTCTAGCCACTGACAAGTTAAGCTCCTTAGAAACAGACCTTAATGCAAAACAGGCAGAGCTCAATTTTTTCGACAAAGCTTCGATATGTATGTCCCATTTCAGAGAATTGTCCACAACAAGCCCTAAAAATTTTACAGATTTTACGACGTCAATGGTGGTGTTGTTAAGTACAAAAGGCTGCAACGAGTTTTTATACGACAAAGCTTTAGTTTTAGAAATGTTGAGACTCAGGAGGTTCGACTAGTTATACAACGGTATAGAAATACTGGGAGTAATTGTCGCAGCCGGGACAAGGCAGGAATCGAAGAACCAATCCGATTCAGGAACGTTTTTTAAAACTCTCAACATTAAGACAACGTTTCGTAACAGCTCGGATCCTTCAAACTCAGCTCAGAGATACTAATAGTTTACAAGTTTGCACAGAAACTAGCATCTCTATTTGACATTTACTGGTAATCCGTGTTTTTCGGAAAGTTTAATGGAAAAATGTTAATTAAAACCAATATTAAATCATGTCATCCTATAAAATGTTGTTTCTCGTATAATAAGGAAGATAATGGAGTAAATAAAAAAACAAAATGTAAAAAAAGGTAAGGCTAAAATGTGATTTAAATTTTAACTTGATACTGTAACTGATCAACTCTACAGGGTATCACAAATTTTATTAAAAAAACACCTTATAATTGCTACACCCGGTATTAGTATAAAAAGGGTTCCTATCAAAATACAGTTAGTATAGCAACATTGTGGAAAGAATAACCTATCATTCAAAAAAAAATCGTCCAAATCGGATAAGTGGTTTTGACAAAAACTTAACTTAAACTTTTGGTTATTTTTTTGTGGAGCGTTAATTTATTGGGGAAGTGTATTTGCAGTTATTTGAGACCCACCCTGTATAAGAATTAATTACAATTAAAAGCAAACAATTTTCTTAGAATTCACACAGCTCGCAAGATTTAGAAACTCCGAATCAGACATTCATATACATAACAAAAGGAAAATGGTACTAAAAGTTTAATAGGATCTCGGTATTAAGCCGACAGTAAAAATCCCAAATTAACTTATTAGAATAACTGGAGTTTTTACGACTGAACCGAAACCCTTAAAAATTAATGCGCCCGAAGCCTGCTGGGATAAAAAATACGGAAAATTTATCACCTGTTTAGAAACAAAACGTGAACAAGCGAGCCGTCGACAGCCCTAGAGGAATTTTATACAAAATGCCCGGCTGCTATTTATTTCTGTTGGTCATTTTTTCAAATGCGATCGCGTTAAAAATGCTTGTTTGTTATCGACACGAAATTATTTGTTTAACTCATTGAAATAAAAAACGTGACAATAGTCTAGAACAAATAGTTCTATTTATTCCCTTAACCGGCGTGGTGAGGTCTAGCGGCCAAGTCCCATTTAAACACCTGTAAAATTTTTACGTTTAACATTTAGGCCTCAGCAGCGCCATTTACCTTTAATTTAGGGTACTCATATGAAACTGTTAAAGGGACACTTGTTTTTATCAAGTATTGTTCAAGTATTTATCAAGTATTGTTCAAGTAAATGGAAAAGAAAATTGGGGTTCATCGGACCCCAGAACGCCATAACCGGTAAAAAATTTCACCACGCCAAAGGTAACCCATGACTGAGTGACGAGTGTTCGAGTTTTGACTGAGTGTTCGACTTTTCACCTGTAAATTTTTGAAGTATAACTTCTTTACGGGCGCTGGGAGTAAAAATTCAAAGCCGTGACTCGACACGCGATACGACACGCGACAGGAAAAGCGGTAAGGACAGCACAACCTACGGCTTAGATAGAGAGAATCGAAATGAAATTTGGTATGTCGATATATTGGAGCAAGGCCAACTTGACCGTGTACGATACATGTCATGCCGGGACCCCATTAGGTCACACGCCATGCCACGCCACGCTATCCCACGTGCCCACGCGTTCGGACGTGGGAAAGAATGTACATATAAGATCTGGGACAGACGAATCGCCCATCACACGTGTGGTAGCGTGGGATGGCGTGACGTGGGGTGGCGTGTTGCCTAGTGTATACCCAATACATAAATGGAAAAACATACGCATATATCTTCAATGACGTGGCGTGGCGTGGCGTGTGGCCTAATGGGGTCCCGGCTGTGACAGTTTTGACATAAAAATTAATAATTTTAAAAAAATTATTAATTTTTATGTCAAATTAAATTAATTATTAATATTAAAGAAAACTGTGATCGATCTCGATCACACCAATCGAGATCGATTTCGGCATAATTGGGGACGGGCTACAGGACGACGCCCTGGACGTTTCGAACCGGTGCCTCTAAATGGATGAAATAATCAGGATTTTTCTTAATTATGAGTCGATTGGAACCAAACCTGGCACGTGGATAGAGGTACCCGATAGGGAGTCCTCAGATGGACAGACGGTCATTTTAATACAAATTTTGTGAAAGTTAATCAAATTATTTATTAATTTTTTTTACTATTTGTTACTTTTTCAATATTTCAAACTAAACTTTTTCAAATATGTCCTTCAAATCCTTCAATTTAATACCTGTTAGTAAGAAGTATCAGTTCAAATATGTGCACATCATTATTAGTTTTTATCTGCCGATTATTTCTTTGAAATACTATATTCAATGCACAGACTTTTGGATCTCTATTTCTTAATTATGGGTCATAATATATACAGGGTGGCCCATTGTAAACGTTCCGCAAGGCATAACGGCCAGGGTAATTTTTTTTCAGAAAATTCAAAAACACATTAATTTTGTTTGTGAGGGGGACAACTTTTGCCCCAAAAATTATTGTATAATCTTCAACCCTCTAAGCGGGGGTGTCATCCACCAATTTTTTTCAAATGGGAAGGGGGGTCAAGTGGTACCGATGAAAAGGGCTTTCTATTCTGTATACTTTCCCTCGCATCGTTTTTGAAAAATCGGTCGAGTCATTGAGAAATATGAAGGATTGAAATTGAAAAGTTTATTTAAACATTTATCAGAGTAAATGGTAAGGATAAATTCCTTCGACCAATTTGCTGTTTTTTCTTATTATTTCTAGATGTTTACGCATTTTTTCACTTGCCACCGACGTTTCATGTCTTCAATTAAATCAACAACACTATTATAAGCTTTATTTAACTTGCACTTAGCCAGAGGCGTATCCAAGGGGGGGCAAAGGGGGCAATTGCCCCCTCCAGACACGATGCGCGCCGGTCCTATTTATATTTTAAACAATAATTTAAATACCAGCTTCGCAGATATTTTTACAGAAGCAAACAGAAACATGAACGAATTGTTTGGACAGGAAATAAAAAAAACCGAATAACTAGTAGACAAAAACCAGGCCGAATTTTAAAACTGAAACTGCTCAAAATTATTACAGATTATCAATCTTTATTCCTTTTTTAGATTACGTAGTATTCCATTTGGAAGAACGATTTGTTAAATACAGAGACATACTACGGTCATTTAGCTCTCTTATATTCCCTCCCTGAATAAAAAATCCGATTATGAAGTATCGCATCTAAAATATATGCTAGATTTTTATAAAAAACGACTTAGAAAAACTTTTCATTTTCTGTAGTTTCGGATGAATTTAGCTCTAGCATAGAATATTATTTGAAGACTATGCACCAGAAGACTACCCAAGTTCCGCACTCGATGCCCTGTTAATATTTGACTAAAAACTATTTCCTAACATATTTATTTTATAAAAAAAATGCACTTTACCCGTTAGTACGGCAACACCTGAAAGGAAATTTTCAACCCTAAAATTGTTAAAGTCCTTCCTAAGTAACACCGTAAGTAAAGACAGACTAAATGGCTTATCCCTTTTGTATATGTATCCAGAAATATCTGTTAGTACAGATGAGGTACTTAATGAAATGCAGGCAAAAAAGCCAAAAGCTCTGGATATTGTTATTTAATTTTATTTGTATCTGTGCTTTACTTATCTCTAATTTTACTGGTTTGTTTCTTCTATTTTGTTATTTGTTTCTTTATAGTTAATTTTTGTGTTAATGATTATTTTTTGTGATGTAATGTTACTTAGTAGTCTCGAGCCAGTATTATTTGGTCAGCGAAACAAAGAGTGTAAAGTATCGAGTTGTTTAGTGGTATCCCCATCTGTTCGCACTTCCTTTTCCACGTTTTCAGAGCTTGTTTCAAATAGATTTTAAACAGTGTCGGCGATAGACAGCAGCCCTGTTTAAGACCTTTGTTTATGCTGAATCCCTTTGATACTGTTTGTCCTTTCTTTACTTGGCTAGTGTTGTTCTTATAAAGTTCTTGGACAGCCTTAATTAATGTTATGCTGATATTCGTTTTCTCGAGGGCTTCCCACAATTTAGACTGGGGTACACTTATGCTTTCTTGAGGTCTACATAGAGGAGATGTATTTCTTGATTTCTTGCCATCTTTTTCTCAATTATCTGTGTCAGTGTAAATAAATGGTCGACCGTGGATCTACCAGCTCTAAACCCCGCTTGTTCTTCAGCCTCCATATCCCGGTATTCTTCCTCAATTCTCTTTTTGACCAATTTTCCATAGAACCTTGAAACAGAGCTCAGCACGGAGATTCCTCGATAATTATCACAATCGTCTTTACTTCCTTTCTTGTGTATTGTTATTATATATGATGTCTTCCATTCTTTCGGTATATTTTCACCATTAAGGCACTTTTGGAAAAAACTATCGAGCTGCTTATATAATTTATCCGTGCCGTACTTGAGTAATTCTAGAGGAATTTCACCTGGACCAGGCGATTTTCTATTTTTCAGTGGTCATAAATTTGTTTTTTACTTCTTTGATATTGATCCTCTGGAGAGGCTGCGGTTCTTATTTGAATGTCGGATTGTGGCTGCAATGTTTGTTGGTATTTTCCCTTTCTTCGGTCAACAGTTTAGCAAAAAATCATTTAAATCAAAAAAAAAAAAAAAAAAAAATATTTGTTATTATTTATACCATTATATCATAGTACCTAGCTGTAATTAGGTAGGTACTTACTTGTTAATGTAAAAAAATATATATTTAGGTATAATACTGAGTTATTGACCCCCCCAAGCATGAATCCTGGATACGCCACTGCTTAGCGTTTTGGTTTAATTTGGCCTTTAAAATATATTTAACTAGCAAAGGTTTACTGGATTGATCTAAAAGTTCGCTATATAATTCGATGGCGTCAATTAATTGTTTAATAGCCTCCTCAGACCCATTCATAGGGGGTAACAAGGATTGCTAAAAGTAAATCAAATTTTTTTCACTCATATTTTCAATATTTTTAACACTACTATTCTTAATATCTACTCAATCGAATAGATATGTAATAAATAAGAATAAACTAAAATTACTCTAGAACTAACACCGTATGCCATTCCTTAACTAAACTAGCTCTTGACTTCTTCTAATTTCGGATCTTATTTTCCCTCTCCAACGCCTTCTTGAACTTTTGTTTTGGTTTGGTTTGGGTTGGGGTATCCATATTTGAAAACTACATTGCTAACGCCACCACTGTTCTAACCAAACTTCTTCTTTGGATTGATTATTCCCCATTCTTTTATACTATAGTCTTCCTAAAATATCCCCAAAGCATGCAATGGCAGGGTCGTCATGTAATGTTCTTATTTGGGTTCGCAATTACATGCTCTGAAGGAAACTCTTAGACTATATAAAAAAACAACTGTAAAACTTGGAAAATAAGTTGGTTATAATAATGGTTTTATAATTCGGAAACTCTCTATTTATTTGTCTAGCAATGCTAGAACACTCTATTAATTTGAAAGTCGATTAGAGAAAATAGTATGATTCATTGGCAAGCGATGTAAATATTTGTGAGCAGGTAAAAATGTGATGTAAGAGGAGGCTTAGCTTGCCGACGCGCTGCAGGTCAGTCAGACTGACTGACCTGCAACAGAAGACGGGACAGCCAGCTGTGTAGTAGTGTTGTGTTGTGTTGACTATTAGGATACGAGTGTTATTGATTATTAGGATACGAGTCTTATTGACTATTAGTATACGAATGTTATTGACTATTACGATACGAGTCTTATTGACTATTTGGATACGAGTCTTATTGACTATTAGAATACGAGTCTTATTGACTATTAGAATACGAGTCTTAGTGACTATTAGGGATGCGAATCTGTTTAGCTGCAGATTTGCGTCCGGGGATAGCCCCTATACTTATTTCAGGTGACATCAGTTAGTTGTTGAAGATTAACCAATAGATCCGAATAATATTTGAATTAGATGGAAGATATGGAATGGGATATGTTGAATAGAATACCAGTGGCTAGGGGGCGGAGTACCCCGGGTGAGTTTTACTATTTAACTATCAATTTTATCCAGATCGCAAATGTTTGTTATTTTCATGTACAATGAGAGCCTGCTTGCCAATGACCAACTAAATGGATATTTGAGGTGAATTTGCATTGTGAGACCCGGTTGAGTAAGTCCCAGATATAAGCGATTTTACACAACTTTATTTCGAATAACTAGTACAATCGGTTCTTGTGTAAATCTTAATAGTAATTGAATTCGGTTAACCCTAATTAGTATATCGTGCGACATCCAATAATGCATAGTTGCATTCCTAATATTATATAAACAACTAATTCTAAACATATAATATAACTGGCCTTAATTAATTTAACTTAAGAAATACTTATATCTAAACTATTATGTACAGAGTGTAATAATATTTATAATAATTGCCAGATGTTGAACAATCAGGTGCTGTAGTTGCTAGATAGCTGTTCGGTGACTTGTGCGTTGAAGCTCTTCTCAATATCGTTAAACTTTTTAACCATTATGGTGTACTCACTTGCAGAAAAGTGGAAATAATCGAACTTTTATTTTAAAATAGTGAATGGCAGTGGGGTTATGCAGATGTTCAATGAACGCCATCCTGAAAAACACCTTTATGGCAAAATTGTTCGCGAGTTAGTAGCAAAATTTCGCCAAACTTTTTCCGTTATGAATAAAAAAGAGGCAGAGGGAAAATCGAAGAAATTTATCCCATTTAAGCATTTACTCTGGATAAATGTTTAAATAAACTTTTTCAAATTTCAATCCTTCATATTTTCTCAATGACTCGACCGATTTTCAAAAGAGGAAATATAGAGAATAGAAAGCTCTTTTCATTGGGGCGCCACTTGACCCCCCCTTCCCATTTGAAAAAGTTGGGGGATGACACCCCGCTTAGAGGGTTGAATATTTTGTCATTTATGGGACAAAAAAGTTGTCCCTCACAAAACAAAATTGACGTGTTTTTGATTTTTGAAGAAATAAATACCCTGGCCGTTATGCCTTGCGGAACGTTTTCGATGGGCCACCCTGTATAGTTGTATTTACTCACAGTATACAAATCGGAAAAGACATTGTGCCCGGATTTTTTATGTAAAAAGTGAAATTGAATTCAAATAGAAGAAACAGATTTGATTTAAACACTGCAAATGTTTTATGCAGAAATAAATATGTAATCATAACAAAATACATATATTTTTGTTTCTGTTTAAAAACTCGATTAAAAATAAATAAACAACCAACTGCTTACTAGACCAAACAATAATTTTATATTTTCTAGATAAAGGATACAAAATCTGTTTACCTGATTTAGTCGATTTTATTATTATAAAGCAATTATATATATTTTTTTTGGCAGGTTTCTACTTTGAAACCGTGCGTTGCAACTACCATCGGCGTGTGATTGCAGGATGGTAGCCCATTTCTACTACTCTAAGAAAGACCTGACGATGTTGGTTGCGTCAAGTATTACCGACTTTTGCATTTTACGGTAAGTCTTGTATTGAATTCCAATATCTTCCAGAGAATTTTTCAAATTTATTGGTATCAGTCCCATTGATGTCAGGATGATCGGAACAATTTTGACCTCGTTGAGCCGCCACATATCTTTAATTTCGCGTTTTAATTCGGTGTACTTCTCAACCTTTTCTCTATGCTTTCTATCCATATTGTGATTGTTTGGTATGGAAATATCGATGACGAATGCATTATTATGTTGTTTGTCAATTACTGTTATGTCGGGTTTGTTATGTGGTATCGTTTTATCAGTTATCATTCCTTTATTCCAGTATACCCTGGCCCTTGTATTCTCCACTACCGGCGCTGGCTTATATTGGTAATATCTTATGTTTGTTTCAACTTCAAAAGAATAGTTTTTTAGTAGTTCTAAATAGACTATCGTGGCTACTCTGTCATGTATTTCCACATATTTTGTTCCCGCCAGTAGCTGAGAGAATATGTTCTATTGTCTCCGACTCCATTTTGCATTTCCGACACGAAACTGAGGTTATATTCTCTTTCATAATAAACTTCCTATAGCTCAGTGTAGCGGTAACCTGGTCTTGGATGCTAATCATGAAGCCCTCCGTTTCTGGAAACAAGTACCCATCGACGAGCCATTGAACAGATGCTTGTTTGTCCACCGTTTCTCGCTGCAGCTCGTTGTAAAAACGTCCATGCAAAGCTTTCGAGCCCCACTCTCTAAGTGACTGCTCTCTGTTTTTTACAGACAGGTGGTCATGGTTATCAGCGTTCAGGTTAAGTGTAGTGAGGTTGTTGTCCACTTTTACCACAGCTCTATGGATGTCATTGTTTGTGCTCCTAAAATATTTCCTGAGATGATTTATCTGTTGTTTGCAAGAAGCAACCACATCGATGATTCCGCGACCTCCATCTTTTCGAGGCAAGTTTATCCTTTCCACTGCCGATCCTGGATGGTGTTTTCTAAATTTTGATAATTCCGTTCTTACCAACCTGTTGATCCGTTCCAGGTCAGTCTGTGTCCATTTTACAACACCAAATGAATACTGCAAAACTGGGATGGCATAGCTATTAATTGCTTTGGTCAGGTTTTTTGAACTAAGCTTGCTTTTTAATAGCTTTTTTAGTCGTGTCTTGAATTGACCAGTAAGTATTTCCTTAATTTTGCTATGTTCAACCTTGTTTGTCTGCAGAACTCCAAGGTATTTGTATGGATCACGGGACATCGATGCTACTTTTGTGTTTGGGTTCAATTGAAATTCAGGTCCCTCAATCAGTTTTCCTCTCTCAACGGTTATTGTTTGGCACTTTTTGACACCGAAGTCCATGGCAATATCAGTGCTCATCTGATAGGTGAGTTTTAGGGCAGCGTCTAGTTGCTTTTGGTACAGCGTCTAGTTGCTTATAATTATTATTATCTTCTTGAATCTCGGGCTTTCCGGTATTTAACGTAGTCGCGGACTTAAGTCAAGCGTCAACGCTTTTTACTGTGTATTTAAGACTTGTCGTGTAATATTACATGTGTGGAGGATAACTGTTTTTTGAATGGGTATATAAAGTTTTGGTGCAAGTTCAAGGCTAATTATTATTATTTAAATTTTGAGACACTTCTCAACATGAGAAGGTAGCTAACGGTTTTTGCATTTAACAGGGAAGAAATTCAACTTAACCTATCAAATGCTTAAAAATTTTCTCACAATGTGGCACGTCTGGAGAATAGCTGCATTCTGAATTGTTACAATAAGTCCATTAGGTAGAGCCAACCGTTCTAGATTTCCCGCAAAGCACCTTGATACGATTCCAGTTGAAGATATAACGATGGGGATAATTCGCACTTCTTTTAACTTCCAGGCATGTTTGATTTCCACAGACAAATTTTGATATTTTGCTATTTTTTTTTCCTTTCTGTTTTTTGTAAGTTGGCACTCAGCGGGCAGGCAATATCAACAAGAATGGCATTTTTGTTTGCTTTATCGATGATGACGATGTCTGGGCGATTGTAGTCAACTGTTCTGTCAGTTATTATTGGCCTGTCCCAGTATAAAACAGTGTTGTCCGATTCCAGCACTGCAGCAGGCAGATATTTATAGTATGGTGGAGGGTTATCTATTAGCCGGTATTGAATTGCCAGTTGCCTATGGATAATTTTTGCAATCTGGTTATGCCTTCCCAAGTATGCAGAGTTTGATAATCCTGAGCATCCCCCAATTACATGCTCTATTGTTTCACCGAAGCTATGACATACCCTACAAACATCCACAAACATCTCTGTATTTTTGAGAATATATCTTTCATAGTTCCTGGTACGGATCACCCCATCTTGAACAGATATAATGAATCCTTCGGTCTCTGCATGAAGATTTCCCTTAGTTAACCACAGCAGCGATGATGCTTTGTCAACAGTTGGATCGTTTAAGGCCGTAGGATATTTTCCATGTAGCACTTTATTTTGCCATTCTAGGTGCATTTCTTCTTTTCGTCTGTGGTCGTCTATAATGTCTTCGTGACAGTGAAGGTTAAGTGGGGTAAAGTTTGTGTCACATTTAGCGATTTTTCTCAATAATGGGTGGTTAGAACAATGAAAGTACTCTCGCATCTTTTTCTCCTATGATCTACATAGTTCAGTTATATTAGTTAGTCCCCTACCTCCCTCTTTTCGAGGTAAATACAACCTCTGAGTGGCACTTTTGGGATGATGTATTCTGAATTTTGTGAATGTGGTTCTGGTTAAGATATCAAGGTTTCTCAGGTCAGTGTCTGAGTATTTTAGTATACCGAAAGAGTAGGTCAAAATAGGAACAGCGTAGGTATTTATTGCAGTAATAAGGTTTTTTGCATTTAATTTGGTATTAAGTAACTTAGTAAGCCTGCTCTTGTATTTGATTTTGAATTCCTTTTTTAAACGAGTATGGTCGATTCTCTTGTTTTGTTGTATCCCTAGATAATGGTAGCTTTCATCTGATGTCAGTTGGTGGAATAGTACTTCTTCATTTGGTAGTTCAGCAATCTTACCCTTTCGTATATGTATCTCAGCGCATTTATCCATTCCAAAATCCATCCTGATGTCATCGCTAAATATTTGAACAATTTTAAGTAAGTATTTCAAGTTGTTGTTGGATTCAGAGTATAACTTTATATCGTCCATAAATAATAGGTGGCTGATGTTGATGCTATCCTTTAAGTCAGGTCTATATCCTGATTTACATTGGTTCAACAGATGTGACAGTGGGTTTAGCGCTAAGCAGAACCATAGTGGGCTGAGTGAATCACCCTGAAATATACCCTTTCTGATGTTTATAGTTGTCATATAGCGGTTATTTAAGAGTATTTGCGATTTCCATTTCCTCATGATGTGACTAAGGAATGTAATTATATTTGGGTTGATTTTATATAATTCAAGGACTTTCAAAAGCCAATCGTGAGGAACAGAATCAAAGAACATTGAAGGCTAATTATTATTATTATTATTATTATTATTTATTATTATTATTCCCTGTTATCATGTACAGGGTGGGTCAAATTCGACGCTTTTAAAAGGAAACACCCTTTTCTATAGGAGATAGACGAAAACTAATATCGGTGTCTTGGAGCTCAATTTCATCAAAAACATGATGGTGAAAACCGCACATCAACATCTGTTACTGTTTCGGAGTTACGGGGTGTTTTTTTTTTTAAAATGCATTTTTAACAAATCGCTGTAACTTTTTGTTATGGAAAATTTTGTATTTCTATGAAAACATTTAAAGCACCTTACGTAAAATTTAATGGTTAAGTATAATTTTTTAAAATTAATAATTTGGAAGCTATCAACAGAAAATTGATTTACCCTCTATATTTTTAATTAAACCTGTTAATTTAAAATTACTTTCCATAAATATAGTAATTTGATATTTTGTTATAATTCCCTTCGAAATACAGATTTTTTGAAAGTTCGCCACTTTTAGCTAGTAGTCTTTGGACCCTTTATTGATGATATGCCTTAATGGAACTCGAAACATATTTTTCCAGCAAAACGACGCGACGCACCAGAACGCTGAAGTATCAGCAAATTTTTGCAGCCACAATTTCAAGGATAATTCAATAGCTACCCAAGATCCCAGCCGTTGGCCGTCGAGGCCGCCTTACTTAGTGCCCATGGACGTGAGTTTTTTGCGGAAGAATAAAGGATTCTTATTCCTCCGTATAACTCAGACAAGAATTAGAAATACTTAGCTGTTATGAGGGTCGTCTTCACCTCTACTGAGTTAATGAATTCCGCGAGAAATGTTCGAAAACAGCCCCGTCTGTCCATAACAAAAGACGGTCAATATGTCGAACACCTTGTAGCAAAATCTCATGTCTTGGTTTGTTATTATTTTATTGTTATTAGATATAGTTTATATGTGTTGATGTTGGTTAAATATATTTTAAATGTTATAAAATTCTGCAACTCTCATTGCAAATATTATTTTCGTTTGCACGTTGATTCTCACAGCTAGAATTTTTTGCATCACAGCCGTTCAAAGCCTACTAATTTAAAGCGGGCGAATTTTTATACTCTATATCTCCAAGTACAGAGCAAACATCATGTGTTATATTTTTGGAAAAAAAAAAAAAAAAAAATTTTCTAATAAATTAAAATATACAGGGTGTCCTATAAAAAAATAAAAAAATTTCTGTTTATAATTCGTAAATTATTAATTTAAAAAATATACTTAAACCATTAAATTCTACGTAAAAAGTACTTTGAAAAATGTTTTCATAAAATACAAATTTGCCATAGCAAAAAAAGTTACAGCGATTTGTTAAAAATGCATATTTTGAAAACGAAAGAAAAGGGAAAGTAATCAAGGGTAACTTCGGAACGGTAACAGATATCGATATGCGGTTTTCACCATCATGTTTTTTGACAAAAAATTGAGCCCAGACACCGATATTGGCTTTTGTCTATCTCCAGAAAAGGATGTTTAAATTTACAAGCGTCGAATTTGACCAACCCTGTACATTGTACATACATTCAGTTCTTACAAAGGTCGATGTTAGGATATTGAACTCTATCCCGAAAAAATAACACAGACACTGGAAAAATTCTTCTGCGAGTGAACGTAGAAAATAAGCTCGTGTAACTATAAAAGCACAAAACATATTTTTAAAATATAAATCTTCTCATTTCGATGGTAATTTTTCTTTCTTCGATATTTTTGAAGGTAAAAAATAATATGAAGAAAAATAGATTTGAATATATACTTTTTATCACAAAAAGGGAATTATTTTGAATGGTTTCAGAAATGTATTTTAGTTTTTATATATTTTTAACAATTAAGGTACATAAGTTGCTAATATATTTCGTGGTAGATCACGATAAAATATACATATATTTTCTTTTTTACTGTTTTCTCATGAATGAGTCCAAAATATCCGAGATATTTAAGTTTTTCAAAAAAAAATTTTTGTTTTTCGTTCTTCTAAATTAAATCTACACCTATATTGCCATGTTATCAAGATATTATGATTTCTTCTCTCGTTCTTTATAAAAGATTCTGCTTGTTTTAAAATGGTTAATCCCATTTTTACTTCTTTTCCAAATTTCTATACCGTTTTAAGGAAAACAATAACACTAAGACCAGCATGCCTTCACAGCAGGACGATCAACCGAATCGGCACTCCATCAGCTAGTAAGCAAAGTGGAGTCGACGTTCGAAACAACAGAAGTGCTTTTAGGGGCATTCCTCGACATAGGTCGTTTGATAACACCTCATTACAGTCACTGACGAGAGCTACAAGGATCCTCGGATTAGAGGAGACCTGCTGCAGGTGGATATAAAAGTCGATTGGCATATACCACCCTATTAAATAAGGCTGTTGCAGTCCGGGTGGTGGGAGGATGCCCGCAGGAGTGAGTTTTCTCCCCTCTGCTGTAAAATTTCGTTATTGACGGACTGCTTGATAGTCTCAACAGGGCTGGTTTTAACACTCTGGGATATGCAGACGATTTGGTCGTGTTAGACAGAGGTAAGTTTAACACAACAGTAAGGGAGTGAATGCAAAGGGCTCTGAAGATTGTGGAATCATGGGTGACACGGGAGGGACTAAATATTAGTCCTACAAAAGACCGTAATAATCCCCTTCACCAAGCGAAGATATTTGGAGGGACTAGGACCTATAAGACTCTGAGGTGGTGAGTTTCCTCTCTCGGAGGAGGTCAAGTATCTAGGAATCATGCTGGATACCAAACTGACCTGGAACCGACATTTGGAAAATGTCACAAGGAGGGCGGTGACTACACTACCGGTAGTCATGGAAAAATCTGGGGCCTCAGACCACAGATGGTGCACTGGCTGTACACTGGAGTGGTGAGGCCTTCAGTAACATATGCATCCTTGGTAAGTGGCCTAAGATAATGCAACAATGAACAATGCTCAGCCTCAGCAAGGTGCAAAGACTTGCTTGTCTGAGCATAACAAGGGCGATGAAATCAACTGCATCAATGGAGGCGCTTTTGGACCTTCCGCCTCTTCACATAGTGATTCAGGCGGAGGCATGAATGGGAGTCTATCGACAACAAAGCGTCTTGTCTCTGGAAAATGGGACAGCAGGACACTTAAAGATGGGAGATTCTATCAGGGGACTTCTACCCTCTACTCCAAATCGGACCAAATAACCCCTCTTTAACCTAACCTAACCACAAATCATTCGAGGTGAACCTTTGAATAAGAAGACTAAGGAAGGAGCATATCAAAAATCTTAGGTACACCGCGATGGGCCTCAAATATGGCCGACTTAAATTCCGGTTTATCAGTGTCGTTCTAATTTTATTTAAAAAAATGGAAAACTATGATGTAGGGTAGATGTGGGATAGACTCGCTAATAATTTGTTGTTTTTATTTTACGTTGTGAATAATGTTGGTAGTTATTAAATTGTTATAAAAATATATAATTCTAATAAAAAATAGATAAGTTATAATAAGTATTTATTAACATACCATCCGATACGCTACTGAAGCAAGTAAGTGAAATTAACGTATCTAAATTCTTTTGACATCTAATCTTGGACAAGTAATAAATAACAGCCAAATGCAAGAAGAATATATAATTTAGTTAATTTAAGTGAATTTCCTAAATGATCGGTTTAATACACGTATGTATATTATATAGTCACTTACTAGCGAAAAGTTGTTCCATTATTTCATCAATTTTTTGCCGATATCTACTGCACTACACAACCCACTATTTTAGAGTCTTTTTCGATAAATCGTGATAGTGTCACTGTTAATTTAAAGTCTGCCACAATTTCCATCTAGATTTACTACCTTTATACAACTATCAGTAGTAGAATAAATAATAAATAACATAAATAAGTCTGCAAAGATTGACAAATCCCCAAAATTTCAAATCAAATTCAAATGTGTCAAATGAACTGTCAAACAGAACTGTCAAGGATCCCCACCCTAGAGTGCTTTTATGGCGCTTTTTCCGCCCACCATGCCTGAATACATGGATAGCATTAAGCTCTATCCTTAGTCTTTATTCAAAAGGTGAATAAAATGGATCGAGAAATGTAGACAGATAAAACATTCCTTCAGGATGAACTAACTTGGTATACAGACGGTTCAAAGACCGCTGAAAGAACAAGAGCTGGAGTATTTGGGGAAAGACCAAGGATAAGCCTATCCTTTTCCTTGGGTAAACGCACTCAACCGTATTCCAGGAATAAATTTTCACCATTCTACAATGTGCGAGAAAAACAATAGAAGAGCTTATTCAGGTAAGCTCATCAATATATGTCGACTTCAGGGCGCTTATGAGCCCAAAGGTATCGTCGACTCTCGTCTGGGAATGCCTAGGTGGACTGGGAGCTCTGGCACGAAGGAACATAATTAAATTATTCTGGGTGCCGGGCCACAGCGGCATCCAAGGCAAACGAAAAAGCCGATGAGCTAGCAGTACTGGGTATACCCAAATGTATGGCCCGTATAGTGTACTAAAACTCTGGATCAGAGGAAAGCAGAATGTCCACTGAAGAAACAGACAGGGGCACAGGCACAGCAAGGTTTTTATTCAAGGACCTAGCTCTAAAATCGCAAAAGAATTGCTAATGCTTTGAAGAGGATATAAGTAATGATTACAACAGGCTCTTGACAGGACATATGGATGTCAAGTGTTACCTGAACAAGCTCAACCTGTATCAAGGAAGTCTTTGCTGCAGACTTTGCGATAAAGATCCTGAAACAGCAGAGTACATAATATGTCACTGCCAGGCTCTTGATCGCAAGCGACACTTTTATTTGAGAAAGCTAGGCTAGAACCGAGGGATTATGTTCCCGTCCTATCAAGGACCTGTATAAGTTAGTGCAGGGCACAGGGATAGAGGAATGGGTGCAGATATAGAAAAGGGGACAAACACAATAGGCCTCATAGGTCGCAATGTTTCCGGCAGAGGACGGCCCTTTGTTATGGAAAAAAAGAAACAATAATATGAAAATATAGTTGAAGAATTTTTAGGATATCAACTTTAGGTTCGTGTTATCTAATTAAAAAAATAATTTTTCTCTTATAACGGTATGGATATTTTTGGAAAGTATAATGGGATTAACTATTTTAGATCAAGTAAAACTTTTATGAATACTGCATTTTTCTCAAAAGTTAATAATAAAAAGTTTTTTTTCTCTTGTAAAAGACAATCCGGAGACAGACTGTATATTTGATTAAATTTTTAACACAAATACTGCTCCAGTTTTTGATATATTCACAGTGTCAAATATATCGACATATTTTCCAATTTTTCTATCCCCATTCCTATGTCGCAACGTCACCGTCTTTCTTCGCCCTTATCGATACACAAAAGGTCTTTACCATTCGCCGAATAATTTATGGCGATTTAATAGATTTTTTACAACGTCAATAAAAGTGTTTGTTTGAAAAACTTTATTTCCATAGTGTCTATTCGCGGTCGAAGGGGAAATAAACGTTTTAACTCGAGCATCATTGAATTCTTTTTATGGAAGCGTTCGATAGGGTGAGCTTTTAGGGAGATAGAAATAAAGAAATTTCGTTTTTCTTTGATTTTTCAGAGGGTTTTATGCAATTGACTTTTTTTAATAGCTCGTTCGATTTAATATCTTATCATTAATAATTAAATTCATTTTATAATTAGACGACACTTATTGTTAAATATTGAGCAGATAAACAATAGCAGTAAGTCTAGTATAAGGATATTATTAAAGTGGTGTAGAAAAATCGGAAATGATAAAAGCACAGATTGAATGTCAAGATTTGATTTTTCAAATTTTGACATTTTAATCTCTCAATGTCATTCCACATTGTCGTTTGAATGTCTGGATTTTAAAATTGAACCAGAATGTCGCACGTCAAATTTTATTTTCATTTAGCTGCTGTATCGATCGGCTCTGGTGCGGTAATACAGGGTGGCGCCTCTCATACGCCGTAGAGGCTCCTAGGAGAACGACAGTTTGTATTGAAATGAAATTTTGTGAGCATATGTAGGTTAATTTAGAGCACTTTCTAAAAATACAGAGTTCTACAGGGTGTCCCCAAAAGCTACATATCAAAGTTGTGTTTTTTGTAATGGAACACCCTATATATTAATTTATTTTCGGATTCTGGGAGAAAATAAAGGTGAGTTTTATAAGAGAATTATATGACTAAAATGTAAGGTTTTTGACATAGTTAACATTTTCTAGAAATAAAGAACAATTTTTAAATTACAATAAAAGCTACCTAAATTGGAATTTTCCCGTTATAGCCTAATATGTAGTTAAATTAACTATTTTACTTTAAGTCAAATTAAAACTTGGTCCAAAAAATTATACAGAGTGAGACAAAATTAATATTGAACATTGGTCACCTTTAAAAGCATGTTACTCTTTTATTTTAAATGGAACACACCCAGTATATTATTCCGATATTCAATGGAGAATTCATGTCTCTTCAAAATACTATTGAGGTTGCTTACCTCTCAAACAAAAATTTTCTTAGATATTTTCATTTACATGATTTGATCTTTCTTATTTGATAAAATCTAGGTGGCTGTAACATGTGTCTGACCTTACTTCAACATTGCTGTCTAATTAGTCCAACTTTAATAACTAGTTATCATTTTGTGTCAGTTAAAACAAAGAAAATTCTCAGAAATTTACCAAAAATGCAATCATCCTACATCAGAGAGAATTGATATGATTCTATTAGTTAGTGAATGCAGTGTGGATTCGCCAATTAATAGAATATCTAAATGCTCCTGATTTTATCTAGTCTGGGTTTTTTATGGGGTATGTTAAAGACAGTAGTTACAAAACTTGACCAACTATTGTCGACCACATGAGAGAAATTATTGTAGCTGCTTTTCGAGGCAGAACTCCACATATACCTTTTAAAATGAAAAGATGCTTTTGAAAAGACAATCATTTTATGCATTTAACAGGAAAGGAAGCATTTTGAGCATTTTATTTCATCTAGCTAATTTTTGTCACATAATTATAGTATATATATTCTGTAATAATTAAAATATATTTTAAATATATATCTTTTTTTTATTACCGTTGAGTATTTTACTCTACAATCTTTAATTTTTGTTATATTAACAAAAGGTATATCACAAAGCCACCTAGATTTTTTTCAAATAATAAAGATCTATTGACGCAAAATCATAAAAATTAATATATCTAGGAAAATCTTTCTCTGCGGGGTAGGCAACGTTAATAATATTTTGAAGATATATAAATTCCTCGTTGAACACCGGAAAAATATACTAGGTGTTCGATTTAAAATAAATGAGTAACTTACTTTTAAAAGTGACTAATGTCCCATATTAATTTTGTCTCACCCTGTATAACTTTTCGGGTTAAATTTCAATTTGGTTTAACATACAATGGTTACTGTAATTATATATCAGACTATACAAGTACAAGTCAACTAAAATTTAGGTAGCTGTTATCGAAATTTAAAATTTACTCTTCATTTTCACAAAATATAAAATATGTCATAATCCTTAGATTTTAGGTATATGCTTCTTTAATAAAACACACATCTTCCATGTGCTTTTAGCGATTCGAATAAAATTTGGAAAGTAAAAGTTACTATGTTTATTTCATCATCAGCATCATAATTTTAAGCTTATTCAGCCATTTCCAATTATGGTGTAGCCCTACACATACCCTTTTTGTAGTTGGGCCCATTGTTATCTATTGTTGGCTATGCGAGCCCAAGTTATCGCTGCTAATTTCCTAATGTTATGGTCCCATTTCAGGTTCGGTCTTCTTCTAGGTCTCTTAATTCCTTGTGGGTACCATGCTGTAATTTTTGTAGTCCATCTGTTGTCCGTTCTTCTTGCCAGGTGTCCTGCCCATTGCCATTTGAGTTGAGGAATTTGACTCTGTGGATGACATCTATTACCTGGGTCTTTTGTCGTATCCACTCTATTCGTTTACGGTCTCTCTCTGTTATTCCCAGCATATTTAGTTCCATTAAGCTTTGTGTGACCTGCAGTTTCCTTATAATGTCCATTTTAAGTGTCCAGGATTCGCAATCATAAGTCATTCACCCAACCAAAGTCGCATTCATAAGTCATTCACCCAACCAAAAAACATACAAACCAAACCAAAAAACAGTTTCTGTTAAACTTTTGGCACAAAAACATTTCAAATTTATGATTTCAGTCTAATAACTATTTAGTCGACAGTTTATGTCAATGATGAAGGGTATTGATAATCTCGATTCCAAATAAGTATCTCGAGAACCATTACTGGTAGCGATTTTTACCAAGAGACATTTTTTACGTCAAAAACTTCGTAAATGTATATTTTTTACTTACTAGTTTTATACAGGTATTGATGAAAAGTTATTACTCTTCAAACCAGTTAAAAAATATGTAGGTGGCGCCCTCTACCAGTAGTACTAACATCAAATTTCCCATGTCAAAAAACTCCCAGACACAAATTTTCATCCAAATATTGACATTATTTCAGAAATTATTTGGAAAGAATCGAAATAAAAATGAAACTTGTACAGCAAGTAGAGGGAGATGGCCGATTCTGCAGCAGCCGCCCGGCGTCCACGCATTGCGCATACGCGTAAATTAGCCAAGAACATGTAAAATAGACTAATAAACATGTTTAAACAGGAAACAACTGCTTTACAACAGAAATAAACGGGTTTGAACAAAAAATGAACAGGTCTGTTGTTTTAAGCTAAAAAGCGGTTCAAAGCACTCCAAAAGCGGTTGTTTCCTGTTTAAACCTGTTTAATTATCATTAACTATTATTCAATTTTTTCAAGGGTAGATTTTTCATTTTCCAAATATGGATAAAGAGCAATATTTGGAAAAAGCATTTTTTTACTATAAATAGGTATATATGTTGTAGTTATTAACTGTATATTATGTATATTTCATGTAAACTATATCATTTTTAAAATACAAACCAAAAGTCTGAGGAATGATTATGTTTTCCATGTATTCTACAACATATTTATTAATCCGTTATATCTAACTAGCGTGACGTCATAAATCTCGCCCGTAGGCTGATCTTTTAATAGAAGGCACTGGTAGAAATATACCGAAAGTGTCATTTAAAAATTACAACTTGTTGTCATTTCCGGTCAAACAGGAAGTGACCAAAAATAATTGAATAGGTATGTCAATTAATACTAATTTATGTCATGTACTAACATACCAAATCTCGTTTTTTATCGGAAAAAATAAAAAAGTTAAGGAGGTGAGCCACTTTTGAGACGCACCCGATATTCGTCATATTTTTTCATATTTTCTGCGAAGTTTTGATCATTCCCCGATTGTGACTTACGACGGCATTAAAAATAGATCGGAACGACGATATTTTAAAACTCAATTTAAAAACTTTATAAGTCGTATCGGATTCGGAATTATTTATTAATACGAGTTGGCTGAAAATCGTAAACTGAGGATCCGTGTACGTGACGACGCAGCACGGTTCGATGCTCGAAATAGCTGTTTCTGCTCTTCATAATTCATGAATCAAGCCCTTTGATAGGCTCGTGGCGAGAAAAGCTGGAGAAACGTGGAAAGTGGGAAAATTAAAAGAATTTTGTCGAGGTAGACAAAGTATCTGAAGGTGAGATTTTTTACTGGATCTTTGAATATACAGGGTGATTCTTGTAGAATGTAGAATGTATAATGTAGAATGTTTAGGATGGGAGTTAATCACCGCAACCTTAAAAATCTATTGTGTGTTCCCCTTTCTTGAGTTATAACCAGTTATAACTCATCATACAGTTTCAGGGCCTTAATAAAAGCCAGTATCTGAGACGGCTCCACAGAGGCCAGCTCTCCATCCTCGATATCAACCGTATCAAAGTTCATGGCACGAACGGTCGTTGTCTCGGTGCACTCAGTGATAAGGTGTTTTGGTGTTTCCCCATTTTCCCCAACAGCATCTGCATTCACCGTTCTTTCTCAGCTTCAGTCTACTGAGGTGTTCGTTGAGGAGACAGTGTTCTGTTAGAGACCCCGTGACAATCCGAAGATTGTTTTTACTTAAATCAAGGAAAACCTTTAATTTTTCTCGGTTGTAAGTTTTAAGGAACTTTTTTGAGTCTCTTAGACCGTTGGAAGACACCCATTCCAGGTTATGGATAGAGTCTTCTAGATTCTTCAGTTCCGCTTTCAACTGGTTCCCGCTTGGAAAACAGAACGGTTCTGGTCCAGCGAGTGGGAGTGTTCGCTCCTTTTCTAGCTAGATCATTTGCTTTTTCATTGCCTGCTAAACCTTGGTGAGGAGGCACCCAGTAGAACGACTTTATTTTATTTGCCTAATTTGTTGAGCTTCTCTAGGCATTCTTTGGCCAACTTCGAATTGATGGTTACTGAGTTGATCGCGTTTAGTGCTGCTTGACTATCGGATAAGATGGCTATTTCCTGTTTTCGATAGTTCCTATCTAAGATAAATTGTACGTATCTTCCGATAGCGTAAATTTCTGCCTGAAGAATGCTGGGGTAGATGCTCATTGGTTCGGAGTATTTAGTTTTCGGCCTAAATACTCCTATCGCTGACCCTGCTTTGGTTTTGGAAGCATCAGTATACCACGTTATTGTATGGTCTTTTACATGCTGAGCAAACGTTTCTTACTTCAAATCCTTTTTATTACTCAATACTACAAAGTTATAAATTCTTGGTATGTCATCCACTGGGAGTTGTAGAAGAGGAATGTTCTTTTTGAGGTTGTTCCAAGCCCCTGAACTGAAAATTCTCCCAGTACTGTTTCCGTCAATGGATTCTAATCATTGTCGCATTGGCATAACTACCGACGACAATGTGCAATGGTGTTAGGTCTAGAATGACCTCCATTGTTGCAGTTGGACTCATGGCACCTGTGATGCAGATACATGCCAGTCTCTGTACTTTGCACATGTTTTGCCTTGCTGTACGTTGCTCGAGTTTTGTGTACCAAGCAACTACTCCATAGTGAGTCTTAAATAAGTGCAAATATTTTTAGGGCTGGTAGATAGAGCCACCGGATATTTTTCCTGTAATGTATTCCTCTAATTCTAATCTACTACCGATGTTGTCACGTTTTTAAGAAATTTTTTAACTGAAATTTTCATAATTTCACCTAAGTGGTACTCGTATTTATTATACACCATTCAAAGGGTAATGCAAAGACGTGTTTCTTGTTTAAAGGTGTTCGCCAGTAGTAGCACTGTCATCCCACACAATAAATAGAAAATGCCTACCTCTGATACTTAAATAAGATATTATTCTATTAAGTTATTATTTATTATATTCTCAACGTGCAAGTCCTGCCTTATCTGTACACAACACACTGGAAACAACAAACACTTGTACATAACACAGAACATGGAAAACCAATATTATAATTATAACCATTTCCTTAAACACTCACGAAACGGACGCATTTACTAACAAAATCTATCTTTATAAAATCGCCGTCTTCAAAATTATTGGACGTTTTCTATGTCGGTATATGGGGTAAACGTTTGCTTTTGTTGGTTTATTGTTTTAGAGACTTGACTGATATATCTACTTGGGAAGGCAATCTTGGTTAAATCGATTTTTTCTTTAAACTATAAATAAAAATGAATTGTATCAACTTAAAAACACTTTAAAACTAGTCAACACAACAATTTCAAAACATTCTGTGGTTTCAGTTGTTTTATTTGCTTTACGGCAGGGGCGCTGTAGGCAGTAGGGCCCAATATATTAAATTAAAAAATTCCCGTCGATAACCCTTTATGGTTTGAAAACGTGTCAATGAAATAACGTGGCTTGATACAGTTTGTTTATACTTATGTTTTTTATATTGTTACATGCTGTTGAAATGTAGTTTTTATAATACTATACGCAATAATCATAACTATCGATTTCTAATAAGAATGTTTTTCTCTAATAAGATAATACATAATACCTCAAAACTGACACTTACTTGACTGTGATCACTTGACAGAATAATAAAACTATGTCTAATCTATTTTAATTTTAAAATAAAGTAAAAATCATTTTTAATTTGGTTAAGTTTATTATTTTCTTATTTGAAAAATTGCAATACATTGCATATGGAGTACACACACCAACAAGGAAATGTATAGGTAGGGAATTTTGAATTCCAACCACATTATTTTAATAGACGCAAACTCTCAGAAAAATAAACATTGCATAGAGACATAGATAAATGAAACAAGTTTAGATTGGAAAGTGCCCATAAGGACAATGTAAACACTATTTGGAGCTATTCTTGCAATGGTCGCGACCGAGGTCGCGACCCAAAGCTTTTGATAATTTCGGATCGGTTCGGCTTTTTCCGGAATTATGACACCAACAAATATTGTTTATTCAAATTTATTATTATTTTGTTTTAATTTTATAAATAAAATGCAATGTTTTGCATACAAGAAATTTTATTTTATATTGGAATTTGTCATCCCTTTTCAGCAATTTTTACTTCTTAATGCCTAAGATTATATTTCTATTGTTAATTACATCTAATTGATAAAATGGCTTTAATTTGAGAAATATTTTATTCAACACACAAGGCACTACTAAATTGAACAACGGTAGTAGGCGTAGTTATTGTCAACACTTAAAGTAAATCCTGATTGACTATGCCTTTTGCTGTATAGATGTTTACAGATAACACTGATACAGAGAATATTGTAGGCCAGGACGCTCCGTGTTTACGGATACTGTTTACGCAGCAAATATCCATGATTTAATTAAAATTTTATAAAGGACTAATTAGTCTCGTTAGCTACAAAAGCACTGCTATTTGCATCCAAGATACTACAATAAACTATATAGCTAATTATTTTCAGTAAATTAAGATTTACTGTAAAGAGGTTTAAGCTTCTCTCCAATAGAAAAATAATATAATTATTATTTTCTTCTGTTATTGATCCGTTTCCCTACCAATAAACTTATCCCTCAATATACTCCCCAATCTTCGATATTTTGTTTAAGATCTTCCTAATAGTTCCCGTTGTCGACTTAACAAAAGCTTTCGACTCTGTAAACAGAGATGCATTTTGGGCAATTATGCAAAAATTCGAAATACCCAACAAATTTTTTAAAGTGTGTAAAAGCCTTCATAACGACAAGTCAAGAGTGTCACATCATGGATCACTGGGCGATCACTTCCTGACAAATACAGGAGTTAGGCAGGGGTGTGTTTTAGCTCCTTTCCTATTTAACATATTTATGGCAGCGCTCTCTATTATATTCGACAGCAAACTGCAGGAAAGAGGAATGGGTGTTTGATACAGGTATGGCGGCGGCGGCGGTCTTTTCAACATAAGAAGACACATATATAAAAGAACAAAACTTAGACTTAAGTTACTTTTACAATAAAAAGACGCATAAAAAAGAAGAAAACTTAGACGTAAACATTGGAAGTATATAAAACTATCATCTAAATGTTTAGTCTTCTTCTATATGTAGATATCTACCGGTAATACAATTGATTAGTTTATCACTGTAGTTTTTGCGAACAAATTTGTTGCATTAGTTGCAAAAACTAATAATTTTATAGGTAATTTTATAGGCCCATACATGGTACGGGCCAACTCGCTTCTTATTATCTCTAACTAGTTCCTAACCTCTGGAGCATATTTGGCGAGCAAAACTTGGAAATCTCTGGAAAAAGTCTGTATACTGCATTACTATAGGTTATATGATATACAGTATGTCCCCGGATTGTCTTTACAAGAGGAAAAGCTTTTTTATCATTGACATTCTGAGAAAAATGCATTCTTCATAAAAATTTTTGCTTGTTCTAGAATGGTTAATCCCGTTTATACTTTTCCAAATCTTCATACCGTTTTAGACAAAATTAAGAAAAACATGAAAATATGGTTGGAAGTCGTTTTCATTATTTTATTGTAAAAGATTGTAATTCACATAATTTTAATTAACATAATGTTTTTTGTTGTTTTAAAATGTTAAAGAAACACAAAATTTATTTAGTTTAATGCTAAGGAAAGGTTGATAATACTTACCGGAAAATATCATACTTTAACAACAACAAAGAATATGACATTAATCAAAATTAATAATAACCATCTAAAAAAGAATGAAATCGAATTGATATTACCATAGAAATGCCTTTTCATTTTTAGGAAAAAATTCAACTATATTTTCATGTTTTTCTTAATTTTCTCTAAAACGGTAAGGAAGTATGAAAAAGTATAAACGGGATTAACCATTTTAAAGCAAGCAAATTTTTTTTATGAAAAATGCATTTTTCTCAAAATGTCAATAATAAAAGTCTTTCCTCTTGTAAAGACAATCCGGGGACATATACTGTATGTAACAGATTATTATAAAAACAATCGAAAAAATTAATTGAAAATTTAAAATTACACAAAAAAATAATGATATTAAAACAATAAAAAACACCATTATATCTAAAACACTACAATCAATTAAATCGAAACCGACAGGGGTACCTATTTAAGACCGAAAATCTTGTCATACCGTCAATCGACGGCCGCGTTCATATTTTTCAGATCTCGAGCTTTTCATTTCTGTTTTGATTTATGAGATATCCCCTTTGCGATGCGGGCGAGCCGAGATATCTTCGGGCCGATCTCAGCAGCGGGTCGGAATCCAAAGTGGCCCGACTAAACGATTCCGATTTGAATTTTTAATCGCTTATACCTTAACGAGCCGAATAAATTTCCATCGTTATAGACTGGGAAAATGGGGTAGTAGGTAAATGTTTTGAATGGGGACGGCTGCGCGTCCTCGGGATTTAATATGGTCTATGGTCTCGTAGAACTGACAAAGGTGTACATGTGCACATTCGTTAATAGTTATTTATGGGTTTGTGTGAATTAAGTCAAGATATTTTATTGGAAGATTTTAGTATTGGAAATACTACTGGGATCATTTTTATGCAAAATTAACATTGGCTGTCGTGACTTCGATATGGAAAATCGATACCGAAAAAGCGATATTGCTTGAAGGAACGTAATACCATAGTGGAACGAAAAGAGTAGTTGCACTCTCGCAAATATTTTCTGCCAGTTTTCACAATCTGTCGAATATCGGCAGATTGCAGAGCGTTTCAGTTGAGTTCCGTCCGTCGACCTGCGAGGTTTGAGCGTTGCGTCCCAGCACAGAGACGGATTGACAAAAAATGTGCTGCTATTGGTTGTAGTAATAATTCAAAAAATTGTGCTTTGAGTTTGTTTTTGAGAGTCATTTGTGATCATGTTTGTGTTCAGATTAAGTTTTTCATGACTGATTACTACTTAATAATTTGATTATATTTTCATTTAAACTTCAATCTTTTATTGATTTTATTTTTGAAAACGATCCCTGCCTTGCATGCTGTTACGAACTGCACCTTCATTTAAACAAAAATTTGCTAGTACCGAAAGTACCAAAAAAAAACTGGAAATCCCGGTTCCTTAGAGGCATGGTACCGAAATTACCGGTTACGAAAAACAGCTCCAGTTCCGGAAACGCTATAACGTACCATAATCGTGAATCGCCCTATACAGGATGAGTCTTAAATAAGTGCAAATATTTTTAGGGTTTGGTTTGGTAAGTAT
Source organism: Sitophilus oryzae (assembly GCF_002938485.1). Taxonomy (NCBI): domain Eukaryota; kingdom Metazoa; phylum Arthropoda; class Insecta; order Coleoptera; family Curculionidae; genus Sitophilus; species Sitophilus oryzae. The sequence goes on along the minus strand of NW_022147050.1, from coordinate 1,684,172 downwards.
AAGTATAAGGTTTGGTATAAGGTAGTATATTTTGACCCCAGAAATATGAGGATTTTTCTGCGCAATTTTTTTTTGAAAAAAATCTAGAAATTTTTTAGTTTTTAGTTAAAAACATAATTTCTTGATAATATGGTAACTAGGGTTCAGAACCAGAAATTCCCGGTTCTTTTGAGATATCAAAGAAAATGATGAGAATCACCTAACCAATATATTACTACAAGACCAAAACACATTAATGTTAAAATTAAACTTATTTTAAATTTAAAAAAAAATGTAGAAAATCTTTGAAATAGATAATAATATCAAAATATGTCATTATATATTTTTTCTGCATTTCTTCCCATCAGAAGATTTTCAGATACAGAAGAATTGTTACTTAGACAAAATGTGAAAATATTCTGTTTTCAAGCAAATCATACTTGATGATTAATTTTTTTATTTTGTTTTATTGTGAATTCATATTTTCCTAAATACATCTCTGTGAAACTATGGCGTGTGCCATGACTATAATTTGCGTAGTTATAGACCACGACTATACAGTTACGTCAGTGGTCACGGGACGCGAGAACAAGGTCATATAAAGTGGCTGAAAAAGAACAAAGGATTTGACAAGGAGTAAAGCTACTAGTTTCCTTATACTAAGGTAATACCTTGTGTGTATACTTAACGTTTGGCAAGTGTATAATTTTGTTGGATGATTAATAATTTGTGTATATTCCAATAATTGTTTGGCAATCCTTACTAATATTATAAACTGGAAAGTTTGTTTGGATGTATGGATGTATAGATATTTGTTACTCTTTCACGCAAAAGCTACTGAATGGATTTTAATGAAACTTTACAGTAATATAGCTTATACATCAGAATAACACATAGGCTATAAATTACGGGTAGTTCTGTATTTTGGTAGTTCGTAGTTCGGTAGACCAGGAGTTAGGTACTTCCTTAGTTTGTTAGTTCGTAGTTTGGTAGTTCGGTTGTTCAGTTTAAATATTTCAAAACATAAAAATGAAGGCAATCGGATAAAGAAAAAGAAAATCGGAAGATGTCAGTCAAAGCTTACCTGAAAAAAATATCACAAAATCTAACGATATAAACAGGGCCGGCGGAAGGGAAATATTGAAACCGGGCGACTACCCTATCTGGCCCCCCCCCTCTAATAGTTATTATAACTCTCTCTTTCCTTCAATATTATACTTTATCTACAACTAAGCATATTTATGCTACTTTAACAATAAATTTTCACTTAAAGATACATCAAAATTCTCCTCTTCGTTCAATCTCAGTCTGCAGTTGTTTTTTCTACACCGGGTGCGTCTCGAAAGTGGCTCGCCCCTATAACTCTTTTATTTTTTTAGATGAAAAAATGATATTTGGTATGTTAGTATATGACATAAATTAGGCTTGATTGACGTATTCAGTCACTCCCTGTTTCGCCAGAAATTACTAAAACTTTTAATTTTTAAATCAACCCCCCCCGGTATATTTCTACTTTATTCGATAGAAAATAACATTCTGAGTAGAATGATGGCATATCATATGTCAACTTTTGACATTTTCGCTTAAAAAATCATATTTAAAATTTCAATCCAGAGTGCCATGGCTGTGTTAAAAACTTATACTGTTTAGTCACATATTCTTTCCTAAGCGGTGTGGTAATTGGTAATTGCTAATTTAATGTGGAAACTGATAGTACCGATTAATTATTGATCTGGTTATTCGTAACTATTTGTTTAGATTATTGTTTTTAAATATTTTAGTTGCCGTTGTGGCGCCCCTCGCATCCGGCGCCCCGGGCGGCCGCCCGGGTCGCCCGGCCCTTCCGCCGGCCCTGGATATAAATCAAAAGGAGGAAGATGTTTTGCTGATAAATAATAACAGTTTGACAAAAAAGAGAAAAGAAAAGTTAAAGAATTCTTGTATAACAAACGCAGAAAAATGTCGTAATTATAGGCAACGTAAACAACAAGCAAATAATCTACCAACAACAAATATTAGTTAGTGCTTTGTTAGTGTCACAAAAGAAATCAGAAAATCAACCAAGTAAAAGCTGTACAGGGTGGGTCAAATTCGACGCTTTTAAATGGAAATACCCTGTTCTGTAGGAGATAGACAAAAACTGGACGAATATCGGTGTCTGGAAAGAGTGACGAATATCATAAAAAGTGACGAATATCGGTGTCTGGAGCTCAATTTTTGTCAAAAACATGATGGTGAAAACCGCATATTGATATATGTTACCGTTTCGGAGTTACGGGGTGTTTTTCAAAAATATGCATTTTAAACAAATCGCTGTAACTTTTTTGCTATGGAAAATTTTGTATTTTTATGAAAACATTTCCAAAGCACCTTTTTACGTAGAATTTAATGGTTTAAGTATAATTTTTTTAAAATTATTAATTTAAAAATTATCAACAGAAAATTTGATTTTTTATATGGGAAACCCTGTATATTTTTAATTTATTGAAAGTAATTTAAAATTACCTTTCCAAAAATATAACACACTTGATATTTTGCTCGATTCCTTTACGAGATAGTATATAAAAATTCGCCCGCTTTAAATAAGTAGGCTTTGAACGGCATCGGCTGTAATGCAAAAAAATTCTATCTGTGAGCATCAATTAAAACGAAAATAATATTTGCTATGAGAGATGCAGAATTTTATAACAATTTAAAATATACTTAACCAACATCAACACATTTAAACTATATCTAATAACAATAAAAATAAATAGCAAACCAAGACATAAGATTTTTCTACAGGTGTTCGACATATCGACCGTCTTCTGTTATGGACAGACGGGGCAGTTTTTGAACATTTCTCGCGGAGTCATTAACTCAGTGGGGGTGAAAGATACCCTCTCATAACTGCTAAGTATTTCTAATTTTTGTCTAGATTATACCGAAGAATAAGGAACCTTTATTCTTCCGCAAATATATCCATAGGATTAGATCCATGGGCACTAAGTCAGGCGGCCTCGACGGCCAACGGCTGGGATCTTGGTTAGCTATTCAATTATTCTTGAAATTGGCTGCAAAAATTTTCTGATAACTTCAGCGATCAGAGGCGGTGCGTCGTCTTGCTGGAAAAATATGTTTTCGAGTTCCATTAAGGGCATCAATAAGGGGTCCAAAGCCTACTAGTTAAAAGTGACGAACTTTTAAAAATTCTGTATTTCGAAGGAGATTATAACAAAATATCAAGTGTGCTATATTTTTGGAAAGCTAATTTTAAATTCTTTTCAGGTAATTAAAAATATAGAGGGTGTCCCAAATAAAAAATCAATTTTTCTGTTGATAACTCTTAAATTATTAATTTTAAAAAAATTATACTTAAACCATTAAATTCTACGTAAAAAGGTGCTTTGAAAATGTTTTCATAGAAATACAAAATTTTCCATAGTAAAAAAGTTACAGCGATTTGTTAAAAATGCACATTTTTGAAAAACACCCCGTAACTCCGAAACGGTAACAGATATTGATGTGCGGTTTTCACCATCATGTTTTTGATGAAAATTGAGCTCCAGACACCGATATTAGTTTTGGTCTATCTCCTATAGAAAAGGGTGTTTCCATTTAAAAGCGTCGAATTTGACCCACCCTGTACATCAAAAGCAGAAAAATGTCGCAGATACATACAACGCAAAAAAATCAAATTAAATTATTAACAACTATTAGTAATACTATTGAAGATACTACAATACAATTATTACTACTCTGATACAATTACTTGAATAGAATTAATACAATTTCTATATACAGGGTGTCCTAGAAATAAGTGCAAATATTTTAAGGGGTGGTAGATAAAAGAAACATATTTTCTCTTTACCGTTTTTCAAATAAGTCCAAAATAACGGAGTTATTTTACTTTGAAAATCTCAAAAGAAATGATTTTTTGCTAAAATTTTGAGAACCACTGTATCTTTTCTGGATTTTCTTTCTTGTAAATTTAATCTATTACCTATGTTGCCACATTATCAAGAAATTAAGTTTTTTAACTAAAAACTAAAAAAAAAATTAAGAAAATTTCGAATTTTCAATTTTTTTTTCGCGAAAAAAACTTCATAGGCGTGTTTCTGGGGTAGAACTATACTACCAGTTGAAATACTGCACTTATTTCTGGGATACACGGTACATAAGAGCCTTGATGTAAGTAGGAACTAAAATAATCAAAAATTCGAGCAAAAATAAAAAATTGGAATTTGTTATTGCAGAATGCAACAATATTTGTATCGGATCGTTATCGCGTCTGAAGGTCACTTTACATTCTTAATAAACATAATTATTTGTTATATACAGGGTGTCCCACTTAAGATGGATACAAGCCAATATCTTGGTTGTTTGTTGAGCGATCTTTTTCATTTTTGGCAAGAGGCTGTATGGCTATAAGACGTACATTTTGCCCAGGGTAAAAAATGCGATACCTCATAGACGTACGTTTTAATGGGGTTTGATATTTTTCGAGTCAAGAGTAAACTACCCTTAGGGCAGTATTTATTTCAAATCTGATAAATTATATGGAATCCTCCTTACCTAAGACACTTAAGTTCTAATTTTGATAAATATTGATACAGGGTGTGTCATTAAAATAAGACATTTTTATTTTTATTATTATTTTTTTAAGTACTTACGACGCCACTGGATAAACAACTGGTTTATTATCAATAACCAATTATCAATTAATAATCGTTTTTTTATGGTGGTTTGGTCGAAGATGTTGACTTTTAGTTCGTTATAGTTTTATAAATCTTTGTTTAGCGCATATTTTTCAAAGTTAATAGTGATTGTTTTAAATATCTAATTATTTGGATTTTTTAAAATATTCCTCAATAAAAACTAATAAAAATCATATTTCAGATTCCATTGAAAACTGGGTTTTAAATTATTTTGTAACTCATTTTATTCATTTGTATTAGCAAACTTAAAAAAACAATTTTTTAAAGTAAACAAATTAAATTTAAAATATTTAGTTTTTTTGTATCGTATCTTAATTATTATGGAAGCTATCTGAAAACTTAAATCGATTATTAATTGATAATTGGTTATAATTGGTTATTGATAATAAATATGTCGTTTATCCAGTGGCGTCGTAAGTACTTAAAAAATAATAATAAAAATAATGTCTTATTTTAATGACGCACCCTGTATCAATATTTATCAAAATTAGAACTTAAGTATCTTAGGTAAGGAGGATTCAATATAATTTATCAGATTTGAAATAAATACTGTCCTAAGGGTAGTTTACTCTTGACTCGAAAAATATCAAACCCCATTAAAACGTACGTCTATGAGGTATCGCATTTCTTACCCTGGGCAAAATCTTATCGCAACCAAACCAAAAATGAAAAAGATCGCTGACCACGCTGAACGTATCCTTCTTAAGCGGGACACCCTGTATATTGGAAAAGATGTAAATAAACATAAACATAGTATAGTAGGTTGTGAACATAAGCATAGTATAGTAGGTGATATATGTGTAGGTAATTAATTTGCTTCATTGGGTGAGATTAACTCACATCACATAGGAACAAATGAAAACTTAAATATTGTGTCAGGAATTTTCAATACATATAGGATGCTTGCGTAGGGTGCGCGATCTGTGAATTTTTTAAACCCGCATTAGTGGCTAGGTTTAAAATATACACAATATATGAGTGCAACATTTTTGGACAAGTGATTGAGGACATTGAGGAGTTTACATCTATGGGCAGTATAATAAACAAGGACGGCGGAGCCAGCAAAGATATACAAAACCGCATCAAAAAAACTCAACAAGCATTCGGTCAACTCAGATCAGTATGGGCCTCGAGACACATCAACACTGGCACTAGGCTGAGAGTATTCAACAGTAATGTTAAATCGGATAATATGGATAACATGAAAAGTGACCAAAACCCTACCAGCACAACTACAAACTGTTAATAGATGTCTAACAACAAATAATTTTTTGATAAATTTGCTATTCTACAATAAAATTCAGATACAATTTTTTTATAAAAGACGAATCTCTCTATATTTGATCAAAACCAACATTATATAAATACCACAAAACCTAGTAACAAATGAATATTGTTATACGTTTCGGTTATATCAATATTGCAGTTTAATTAATTTTACTGGTATCAATACAATCCATGTTTATTTTTTATTATTGTATTAATTGCATGTGTTATGACAATTTAACTATAAAACTATAACAACGTTGAACATTCATAGAATATTCAGCTCTTTTGTTTGACTATCAATGGAAAAATAAAGGTATGCTTAATTTTTAGTCTCAGTGGGAGATTCATACAGGGTGTTTCAAAACACATGTGTCATTTCTCGTGAGAAGATTTCTAAAGAAAAAATAAGATTTATTTTTCATATCAACCTAGCTATCAACTTTTAGCGTTTGAAATGAAATTTTGAGGGCAAAAGTTACTATAAATGCGACATATTTTAAAGCTAAAAAGTGTCAACATATTCACCAGGGACATGCATATTGGTTATCATTGGAATATTTTTCTAAAAAAGCATGTACGCCACTGACATGTTTATCTCTTGTTAGCGAAATAGTGTAATCCATAGACTTAAAATAAAATATAGACCGAGCATCTCATTCATAAATAACTGGAACATGCGGTCAGACAATGTCTTGTTATTGTTGTGTTATTGTTTTAGGTTATAACGAGTGCGACACGAGCGATGGATAGGTTGTCTCTGTCGTAACGGTCGTTCCCTGACGACTCTGCCGAGAAACACAACACTGTCTTTCGTTTCTCAAGTACACCTGAACCCTCCGTATCATAGCCGGGTATTTTTTTTATTTTAATTAAGCTATAATTAAATTAAAAATATATCGTATTTAAACTTTTTTATATTTTATTAAGATTTAGGACAGAATAAAACTTTAGAAAAAACGTCTTAGAGTCCAAAAAGGATAAAAATCAAAGACATTATAAAGATAGACCGAACATCTCATTCATAAATACTCGTTGGTAGTGTATCAAACATTCCAATGTGTCAAACAAGAACAGAAGAGACAGAGAAGGCTAAAATTTCCGACCCCGGCAACTAGGCGCATTTCGATTGTTCCAATGGCCAGTGGCGTATCGTTTTTTGGAAAGCATTTAATTAGTAAAGTAAAAGTAAATTAATTAGTAAAATTTATACTCCATATTACTTAATATACTACATTAACACTTTTTCGTCAGATGAGTTTTGTTATAAGGTCTAATATAATATAATTAATATCCCACATATACCTATGTTGAAACGTTAGTAGGTGGTTTTCGAAAATCGCTCCAACGTCTATTTTCAATTTAAACTTTCAGTTACTTCTATATAAACTTTCAGTTACTTTTGAATATTCACAGGGTGACTCAGGCTTTCGAAACAGTTCTATATTAGGTTTGTGGTTGGTGACATTTCTTTCAATTTTTTCCAGAATATGGAGGCAATGGTAAAGCACATTTTAGACATTTTGTAAACATAGGTGGCCGGAACATATTTTCAAACTAAAGTTGAAGATTTGCCATTAAATTTCCACTCCAGAAATACCTAGGGTTTGCCACCTGTCCTTTTTGAAAAGGACAGTCCTTTTGACTTTGGAATAACTTGTCCTTGTGACTTTTTAGACTTAAAAAGTCATTTAATTTTATTTTTCCCTGAAGAAAATTACCTACAGCAAACAAATATTCTTTTCGTCCAATTTTAATTAGAGATGTTATAAAACTTATAAATAAAATTTTCTTGTTTAGAATAGGCAACATTATTTAGGACTTCCCGTTTAATCTCATATGATAGTTTAGGTTTTAGTTTTACCATTTTTGATCTTAAAAGAACTTCAAAATTAGTAATTAATGTGATTTAGTTAGTTCGCAATCGATAGCTTCCTGTGAAGTACTGTGTAATAGTTGTTTAATCTTGTATTATTAATAACTTTTTTCCTATACCTAAAATCAATATTAATAAGAAAATTGAAAATTGATTCATTAAAAGTATCAAACCTGTGTGCTACAGTATGGGATTTCTGCCGCATAATAATGAATTACGTTTACTTCATCTACGTTACCGTAGATGGAGCCTCAAGGCTTGGTAGACGTAGATGTATAAATAAACAAAATACAAGAAGCAAAAAATTATTAAGGCCTAAGGAACAGCCATTCGACGACCGGTTTCGGATATTTATCTCCATCGTCAGGCCGACTTTGCTGTAACCTTCAACGAAAAGCATAAAAGCAGAAAATAGCATTTGAGTACAAAACGTACTACTATGGCGAGTGCTAGATGGCGAGAGCGGCTAGTAGTAATAGGTAAAGTTTTTGGAGGCCTGGGTGCTCATATAGGTATGTATAAGACTAATAAAATTGTTATAGTTCGTCCATTCTAAAAAAGGTAAACACACCGTACAAATGACTCTAGGAAGAGGTATTTGTACAGTGGTAAAAATTGTCTAAACAAGGCAGAAGGAACACCTTTGTTTATTTGTTGAGCAAAATTCCTTTAGAATGTCGTATATAATGACCAGAAATGACATAATTTTAAGAAAAAAATGTCACTTTCTGGCTTATAATAAAATTTCAAATGCAAAATTTATATTCAAATTTTGTTATGATCTACAACAGTTAGGTAGTCATTGAGACGAATTATAATTCAATTGCAGCTACTACGTTCATATTTTAATAGATTAATTACAAATATAATTAGAAATTACTTTGATTGTGAGAGGCTCCCTTGTGGGACGCCTATGTGCAATGACGAAAACAATACCCACCTGTGAAAAGACAAATTCGTAATTTGAGCTTATTTTTCCACACACTTGATACTGTCGTACCATACTGAACTCGCAGATTCAAAAGTACGTTTAACAAACAAAAACCACCGAAAACACTGAAAGTTCACTTTCGTCTTGATTCCGACTTCAAAAACACCGCAAGCTAAACGTAGTACGCTATAACGGACCATTGGCCGTCGCGAGGGGTGGTGGGACGGACGGCTCAATTCATTCTGGAAGACTAGCAGCGACGTTGCCAATAGTTCTAGACGTTTCAGCACATTAAACAATAAGCATGTCCTTTAATAGTAACGCATATATCCTCTGGTTAATAATATATTATTACGCATGCTTCTTTAAAAATAAACAATGAATTTAATTAAGGAATTGAGATTTATTGATATCCGGTAAAGGTTTAAAAGTCACCTTTTCTGCAAATCAAACTGAGTAGATAGGCGCAAATTTGAGATGCGGCAATGTCGCCTTCTCTATTTCAGTTGGTTTTTACAGTACGTAGTGAACCTCCGATTGTTTGATCGGGTTAAAATGTCTAATGTGATATCTGTTCTTACTAAATCTATGATAAAAATAATAAAATACACGTTATAGAAGAAATTTTATAATCGAAATTACGTAATTTTTGAAATTAATAATAGATTATTAATTTTAGTCAAACATTTACAACCCCTAATATTAATCAAAACAGGATCTATTCCACAGATATAATAGAATCGGGGACAGGGAGAGAAAAAAAATATGATTGTTGAAATTTTTTCTGATTAAGTGATGTCTTATTATGTAATTAGAGAAAACATAAATCTTTTCCATTAAAGCAAGGAAGGTGATAGGAAGTGGATAAAATAAAAACTACATTTATTTAACTCATTGCCTATCTTTATGATACCGGGTGCGTTAAAAAGTGGCCCATCCCCATATTTTTTTTTATATTTTCAAATAAAAAAAACAAGATTAGTGTGTTAGTATATGATAAATTAGGATTGATTGACGCATTCAATTGTTTTGGTCACTACCTGTTTCACCGGAAATGACTACCAGCGACTAACTTTTGATTTTTAAACGGCACCTCGGTATATTTCTACTTTATTCGATAGAAAATGACACTCTGAATAGAATGACATATCATATGTCAATTTTTTGACATTTTCGCATGTGGTTTAATTGTAATTGTAACACGCGGTTCATAACGACAATTTGACTCGAAATACCAAGTGTGTGGTATCAATATATTTATAAAAAAATGCTTTTGAAAATATGCTAATGATGCCCTTGTTCCATTTAGAAAAAATTGACATATGTATGATTAAAAATACGATTTGTACATCTTTTAACCGGCCTAGACAAGACACGAAACCGATTAGACGATCAAAACTATTTTCCAAGGCTCCTTGAATAAAACTTTATTTGTTGTTTTTAACAACACCATAGCACCCTGGATTGAAATTTAAAATACGATTTTTTAAGCGACAATGTCAAAGTTGACATATGATATGTCATTCTATTCAGAGTGTCATTTTTTTATCCAAATAAGTAACAATATACCGAGGTGCCTTTAAAAATCAAAAGATGTAATCATTTCGGTGAAACAGGAAGAGAGACCAAAAACAATTGAATACGTCAATAAATCTAATTTATGTCATATACCTACTAACGTACAAATCTGTTTCTTTTATCTGAAAAAAATAAAAAGTTATAAAGGGGTGAGCCGCTTTTGAGACGACCCGGTATATTAAAAATATTGCTTCATAATGCTAATATCATTTTAAAATTCTTGTATGGTATCTTAGATTCTGAAGATACTTTTAGAATAAACCGGAATATATTTAAAAAAACATTATTAATTATTAACAGGGTTATAATTATGATTTTGTTACAATGTAAGTAACTTTGTTACAATGTAAATAATGTAATGTAAGAGAAAAAATTCAGATTTTACATTTTACTAAAATATTATCTAAATAAGCGCCTTTCTACAACAACGCCACTGACTCCTAATGGGTAAATTGAGAGTTGCCTACCGGTCGAAAGTCGTTTCAAGACTTAAATGGATTATTTAAAATTAAAATTTCTTACAAATTTGGCACTGGCAAACTATATTTTATAGTTCTTGAACAGAAAAAGTCAATAAAATAAACACTTAAGGACTACAAGCTAAGAAAATGCGTTAATACAGCCGGGGACATAGCGGCAACAAAGCTTTACCGCACACGTGCGACGCGTACTACAAGGTAATAAACATAGACTTAGAATAAAATATAGACTACACTATTTACATTTAAGCGCGGTCCAATAACCAATTTTTATGTATATTTTTAAATTATAAGTCGGAGACTATTTAAAAATGACAAATTCTTTACAATTTGGCAACACCCATCAATCGCCGGGTCGCCTGTTCATTCTTTATTCTCTCGTAGTAGAGCCATAGTGGAGTAAAGCACGTGTCGTAAATCCTTGTTGTCACAGTTTCTCCATGGCTATTTTATTGTTTTTATTGGATGTTTTGATTTTGTATTTTTTGGATTCGATTTTCTTAGTGTGTAGTGTCGGTTTAGTGTTTATTTTGATTACTTTTTATTTAAAAACTATAAAACATTTTTTTTTTTTTTTAAAAAAAATTGTAAGAAATTGGACTATTTAAGTCCTGGAACAACATTCCACAGGTAAGTCAAATTTACTATTTTGACGTCAGTGGCGTTGTAGATAGTGATGGGAGTACTCGGATACAGGAATCGAGTAGTATTCGATTCTTAAGAGAATCGAAAGTACTCGAGTACTTCAGTTCAGTATGGAATCGATTCTGATTCTTTAAAAAAATATTCGTTTCGGCATAAACCATTGATATATTACCCCTTTCTGTGGTATATTATAGAGAACAGAGACAGACCGACTAGGCCAGTACTCGAAACTCGAACTAGGGTATCTGTACTTTGTACTCAATCTCGAGGCACCGAACCGAATGTCATGGGAATCGAAAACCGATCCCAAACTCGACTTTCTTTTCGAGATCGGGTATTTTCAAAAAATTTTAAAACAATTCCGGCGGCTCTGGCGGCAGGCGGCTTGCGTCTGGCGGCGCGTCACACAGAATAGACGATAAAATAAGCATTTTTGCCGGCAAAGCGGCGTTTTGGAAAAAATAAAGAGCTGATATAAATGCCTAAATGTTTTTTTCGGGGTGGAAGAATAGGTTTAAATTTTAACGGAGCATTTATTTAGTTCTTTTTGCTTTTGAGATGCGTAGAGGTATTGAATAATGTGGTTTTGATTTCGATAAAGAGTTTCGCTGTTGGTTAAATAGTTTGATATAATTAACTTATTTGTTTAAATATCAGTTTATTTTAAATATACTGTATAATAATGAGGTCCGTCGTGTGGGAAATTTTTAAAAAGGAGAATAAAAGTGAAGCTGTTTGTTCACTTTGTAAAAATAAGTTGAAGTTCTACGGCAGTACTACAAATTTAAAAAAACATTTGACCCGACTACACCCAATCCAGTACAAGCAGCTTATTGATAATTTAGAAGCTTCAACTTCAACTGAACCTCCTGAATCATTTGCGGAACAGAGAGAAGAACACACAGAAGGAAGTATTGTGAGAGGAAAAGGCCGTGCGACCGGTGATGAAAGTTCTGAACCATCGCAGCCTCAACCCAAAAGAAAAAACAATTAAAGTTATTTGGTGGTTCTAGCACTACTGAACTTAGTGACGACAAAAAAAAAATAGATGAAAAGCTGTTAAAAATGATTGTTCAAGATTTTCAACCACTGTCTTTTGTTGAAAATAAAGGTTTTAAAGACTTTTCTAAGAGCCTTAACGCTCTTTATTCAGTTCCCACTAGGAAATATTTGACAGACACTCTCTTAAAGACAAATTTGTCAAGGTGAAATCAAACATTAAAGAAATGTTGTGTGAGGTGAACTATGTTTCAGTGACTACGGATATATGGACCTCGGATAGTAACATTGCTTATGTAAGTTTAACATGCCATTTTAGTTATAAAGATAAGTTAAATTCTCAAGTATTGTCTACCGACGAGATTTCTGGGGCCCATACTGGTGAAAATATTGGTAACACATTAACCAAAATATTAAACGAATGGGGAATTATGGGCAAAGTCGTTACAGTTGTATCCGATAACGGAAGTAACATAAAAAATGCCATAAATGAACACCTAAAAAAGCACAATCACCCATGCGTGGCACACACTTTAAATTTATGATGCGCGACAGCATAAAGCAAAGCAAGACTTTTCATTAATTTGTAAAAAAACTCGATCACTAGTTTCGTATTTTAAACATAGTGTACAAGCTACCGAAAAATTAAAGACAACGCAGATTCAAATGGGTTTTCCAGTTCTTAAAATTAAGCAGGATGTTTCCACAAGATGGAATTCAACTTTATTTATGTTAGAACGCCTGTTAGAGATCAAAGATGCATTATCTGTAATATTATCCAGTTTGCCTAAAGCCCCTGCTAGTTTAAACGCTACGGAATGGAGTATTGTTTGGGACTGTGTGCCAGTTCTAAAACCTATCGAGATTATAACGTCAGTGTTATCGGCAGAAAAATATCCAACAATATCTATTATCATCCCACTAATTAGAGGACTACAACACACTTTACAACATATAAATCCAACGACGGACGTTGGCATAAAATTAAAACAGTCATTATTAGAGGCGATAGGAAGAAGGCTTGTTTCACTTAAAAGAGATAAAATGGTAGCGAAGGCAACAATTTTAGACCCGAGATTTAAAGGTCTAGCTTTTGGACTGGAAGAAAATTCTAAAAACGCTGAATCTTGGATAATCGAAGAAGTAAAACAAATAATAATTGTAAAATAACGCAGTTCCACGTCTGAACCCGAACCAAACCTTTTAGGACCAGCAACAACATCCGATCCATCTAAAAATCTTTGGGCATTTTTGATGACAAATTATCCCAAAAAATCCGTTGTAACTTTCGACAACAACAGCAATGTTAACTGTAAAACAATATTTGCAACTACCCAATTTAGACAGAACAAAGTGCCCATTTGAATTTTGGAGTCAAAACAAAAGTATGTTTCCGGAACTCTATGAATTGGCTCAAAAATATTTAAGCATTCCCGGAACTTCTGTCCCTTCAGAAAGAATATTTTCTAAAGCAGGACAATTAACCAATGTTCGACGAAATCGCTTACTACCCAAAAATTTGAATCAGATTATTTTTTTTTAAATAGTTATTATTCACACTAATGTTTTTGCTTTTAATTGTTTATTTAAATATTTAATTTGTTATTGACTTTCAATATTTTGTTGGTTTTGTATTGTACTTTTATTTAACTATTAAATATCTGCGTTGAAAATATTTGTACCATTTTTTGGTTTTATTTAAATTTAAAAAACATATTATATTATTATTATATATATTATTTTTAGAGGCTGAACTATTTATTTCCTATTTTGTTGATAAAAATGTTGTTTTTGATTTCTAACAAGTAATATAAATTATAATCACAATGTTTCCATTAATGTAATATGTTATATATTTCTTTTTTTTTTCAGTTAAAAATTTTAGGATTGAATTTTCTTAAATATATGCATTTGTTTTATTCAATGTTTTGAATAAAATATATAATTTAAGCAATTTTTCCATATTTTGTTTTTTAGTTTTTAGTGTTTTTTAGAATTAAAGAAGTGTGTTCTTATTTTTTATGTACGCAATATCGGATTACTTATTTTGTTGATAAATTTTTGTTTTTTTATGTATGAAAACATCAACTTTCCTCTTTTGTTAAATAAATAAATGTTTTTTTATATTTTAAATAATAAAAACTGTTTTATTCAATAAAACTATAGTTTAGCGAATACATTTAACTGACTTAATCACTTAACAATTCGAATTTCGGATATTAGTACTCAGTACTCATTAAAGTATTCGATTCCAAATTGTACTCGATTCCGAAGTACTCGATTCCCTAAAGTATTCGATTTCGCCCATCACTAGTTGCAGAAAGGCGCTTATTTAGATAATAATTTAGTAAAATTATATTTTTTTTTTTTTTTTTTTATTTTTTTATATTTATCATTTACGTAAAGGTTCTTACTAACCTCGTTATTAATATAACGAGTAGATACATTATTAAATTACATAGAAGTAGACACATTATTTTCTTGGGCATTGGTTAATTTAATGTCTTTTTTATGAAAAAATGTGTTTATTCTAAAACCATCATAGAATCTAAAACTAACATACAGGAATTCCAGAATGATATTCCATTATGAAACAACAATTTTAGGCTTATTATAAACTATAAACAATCGAGAAAGTCGAAAAAATTACAAGCTACCAAACATTTAAAAAATACCAAACATTCCTTATTTTTTTCCGAACTAAAATATTTTACAAACATTACTTTTTCCCTATAGTTTCACATCAAGGTATAAAGAAATAACTACGTTTTTATGATAGGGTCACCATTATGATAACAAAATGACGAACAATGGTCCAGAAATGTAAACAAGTACCTATTTTTTTGTAAATATTTTCTTAGCTTGCACATTTTTGTCCATTATTATTTCACAAATTATACAGGGTTATGTAAAACAGGTAGATATTTCGTTTTATATTAAACAAGATAAAATAAATATGCCATTTAAAATTTATCCAGTACTTACCTAGAGTTTTTTTTTTTTTTTTTTTTCGACTGTTAATCTATTATTAATTTGTAATACGTATGATCGAAAAAAAACGGCGTCCCAACTGGAAAAAAACATCGATACATACTCCATATAATTTTACATATAAAGGCAGCGATCTTCATTTTACTAGCCATCGCTGACGCCGTTTTTTCGATTATAAGGTATAATTTTGACACTTTTTATAATGTAATATCACTTAAGTAATATCACATATAATCTGAAGATAGTTTTAGAATTAACCAAAGCAATAAATCTTTAATAAAACAATCTGTTATTATTTGCCATATACTCTTATGTATCCCAGAAAATAATTTACATATTGTATTATATGTTTTATGTTTTTATCTTTATTTGAAACTCAGAAATGTTGCATTGGCTTTCTAAAAAAATGAACTTGTAAGTTTTAAAATGCTTCGTTTCGGAGATACAGATTATTAGAAAGTTTCATTTATTTCGATTTTCCAAATAATTTCTGAAGTGACGTCAATATTTGGACGAAAATTGGCGTTTAGGGTTTTTGACATGAAAAATTAGATTTAGATTTCAATTTGACTTTTACTAATAGGGGCGCCACCTACATATTTTTTAAGTTATTTGAAGAGTAATACTTTTTGTCTGTATCTATATAAAACTACTGAAAAATTTACATTTCCAACGTTTTTTACTTAATAAGGTCTCTTGTTGACACTCGCCACAAGTATAGTTCTCAAGATATTTGGAAGCGAATTAATCAATACATTCTTCATAAATTATTTGGAAAAAAGCGAAAGTAAAATGAAATTTCTACACTCTGTATCTCTGAAACGAAGCATTTTAGGACATAAATTTATATATTTTTTACTGATTTATTTGCAGATTATGCTGCCAAAGTTTCCCTGAATACAATTCGGACCACTCTAGCAATACGTAACTGG